>NW_027507787.1:60773162-60910662 GCF_037356315.1 Lithobates pipiens | reverse complement strand
GGGCGGACTGACAACTCATGGGGCCCCTGGGCAATAGAAGATTATGGTGCCCCTGGGCTTACAGATGGCCGTCACGCCAGGAGTAAGCAACAAACAAAACAACATTTCAAGTACAGCAGTCAGGATGAGCACCAAGCTCACATCAGAGTCTTCCCTTACATCAGAGTCCCAACATCCTCCCTATAAATCACAGTCCACAGTGTGCCGCCCTATGGCAGAGACCCCAGAGTGTCACCTTCCATCAGTGTCCCCTTACACTCACCTTTGCACCTTTAGTGTTTGGTGTGGTAGGCAGCTGTCGGGAAAAGGCTTTTAACCACTTGCAGACCGGACCATTTTGCTGGTCAAAGACCAGACCACTTTTTGCGATTCGGAACTGCGTCGCTTTAACTGACAATTGCGCGGTCGTGCGACGTGGCTCCCAAACAAAATTGACGTCCTTTTTTTCCCCACAAATAGAGCTTTCTTTTGATCACCCCTGCGGTTTTTATTTTTTGCGCTATAAACAAAAAGCGTCAATTTTGAAAAAAACACATTATTTTTTACTTTTTGTTATAATAAATATGCCCCAAAAATATATAAAAAAAACATTTTTTCCCCTCCGTTTAGGCTGATACGTATTCTTCTACATAATTTTTGGTAAAAAAAATCGCAATAAGCGATTATTGATTGGTTTGCGCAAAAGTTATAGCGTTTACAAAATAGGGATAGTTTTATGGCATTTTTATTAATATTTTTTTTTTTTTTTACTAGTAATGGCGGCGATAAGCGATTTTTATTGTGACTGTGACATTATGGTGGACACATCGGACATTTTTGACACATTTTTGGGACCATTGTCAGTTATACAGCAATCACTGCTATATAAATGCAGTGATTCCTGTGTAAATGACACTGGCAGTTAAGGGGTTAACCAGTGGGTGGCAGTGTAGGGGTTAAGTGTTCCTAGGGATGTGTTACTAACTGTGGGGGGTTGGGCTTTCATTTAGTGAACACTGATCTCTGCTCCAATCACATGGAGCAGAGATCAGCGTCACTAGTTGCTAGGCAGAATGGAGAAATGCTGTTTACAACGGCACTTCTCCATTCACCCATCCCGTGAGACGATCGCGGGTATGCCCGCGGCGCGCTCGCGATGGCAGGGCGGCAATGAAGGTTGGACGTACCTGTACGCCAATATGCCTGCCCGTACCATTCTGCCGACGTACATCGGCGTGCGCTGGTCGGGAACCAGTTAATTAGAAAAAAATCCACTTGTTGCAGCCTCTGAACTGCACAATTGAGTTGTAGAGCCAGCTGAATAGTGTACTGCTGTGGCTGGCCTCAGTTCGGGCAGTGGGGCATGTGAATAAAGGCCATACTTGATGTGTGCCATGATATCACTGCACAGGTGTGTACCCAGGCCTGCTGCCTGATCCGAGGCCGAGCTCTGCAATCAGATGGCTCCAAATGGCTACAAGTGCATTTTCATGGGGATGGGATTGTTAGACTTCTGTTGAGCAGCAGTGGGCACACCTGGTTCATACAGTATGCATACATATAGACACACATGCACAGTATACATATACACACACACACACACACACGTGCGCGCGCAGTATACATACAGTACACGCACGCGCGCGCACACACACACACACATACAGTATACATACAGTATACATACAGTGCACGCAGTATACATACAGTACACGCACGCACGCACGCACACACACACGCACGCAGTATACATACAGTACACACACACACACACACACGCACACGCACGCAGTATACATACAGTACACACACACACACACACGCAGTATACATACAGTACACGCACGCACGCAGTATACATACAGTTCACACACGCACACACACACAGTATCGGTGGCAGTGTGTCCGTAAAGGGCGCACGGGCCCCCATCTCTCCTGTCACCTCTCTATCATCATAGATAGATTCATGTATTGCATAAATCTATCTATGGTCGCCGCTGCCACCCTCTATTCAGATGTCCAGCTCCTTTTTCGGGTGCCGGGCACCTGAATTACAACGGCGGGGTATTATTTGTAAGCACCTGATTAGAGTCATAGGCTCTAATAGGTGTCCAAAAAGGTGAACAGCGGGCGTCATGCTGGGCGCTCGCTGTTCACTAAGCGTTGTGTTGGTGAAGCAAATGAATATTCGCTTTCCTAACATTGAACCGCCTCTCAGCCAATCAGGTGCTCGGGTCTGTTACCTGTCAACCGATTGGCTGAAACGACAGGCGCTGTGACTGGACGCCTATTGCAGTGGACGGGAAGGGAGAAGACATTGAGGAGCGTGGAGGACACCGGACAGTGCTCACAGCCTGCCGCCGTGACCCGCTGCCCCACCAAGACAAGATAAGTGGCGAGCGGGGGATGCACGCTGGCAGCATTTGATGGGCACTGTAGCAGCAATTGATGGGCACAGGGGCGGCACAGTGTCGGCGTTTGATGGGCACAGTGTCGGCGTTTGATGGGCACAGTGTCGGCGTTTGATGGGCACAGTGGCTGCAGTTGATGGGGTTTTTTTTCAGTTTGTTTGAGCCCCCCCAAATTTTTTTGAGCACCAGCCGCCACTGTACAGTATACACACACACACACACACACACACACACACACACACACACACACACACACACACACACACACACACACGCACACCAGCACATTTCACCCAAAAATCAGCCTGATTGAACACACTGCTGTCTCCATCTCCTGGCATGCTGGGACTTGTAGTGCCCCAGCAGCTCACAGACACATTAGTTGGAAATACAGGAGAGGAAGGGACTGTTCCTGTGTAGTGGTGGGCAGCTAATGAGTAGGGAGGTGTAGTAGAGATTGGGGGAGACATTCAGGACATGTTCTTCCTCCAGGAGCAGTGCACTTCTCACACACAAAATCGATCTAATAGCCTCAGAGACAGGAGGAGCTCTGCTATAGGTAAAACATCCTCCCTCTCTGCTCACCAGGGTTATCCACTGACTAGAATCCATTTTGTAAAGCTCAGCCAGCAATCCCGTCCCACACTGCAAGCTGTGTCCCCGCCTCCCTCTCCTCTCCTCTCCTCCAGCAGTTGTCATCTCCTGCTCTTGTGTCAAAAAAGCTGCTCTGTGGAAGGGGCGTGTACAGCGTGTTCCTATTTGCTGAGGGGGCAGTTCAGAGGCGGAGCAGATAGAATCTCGGGATTTTCACATCAAAATGATGTCGGCAAGGGACAATTCAGGGACAGATGTAAAAATGCAGATTTTTACATACTGTTCCTGGTTTTATTGAGGCTGGCCACCCTGATGGGGCCCCCTAATGGCACGGGGCCCTCGGTCAGTGCCCAAATGGTCAATCCGACCATGGTGTTTCACTGTACTATTTGCAGAATCTGACTAGTGTAACCATGGTGCTCTTGGGGGTAGATAATGTTTCTATTATTTTGTGGAGGGTAATAAGTAGGGGCAGGTAAAAAAGGGATATTTGCCTCCTTTTGTTATAACAAAATGTTTTATGTGTATATTTAATATATCTGTTTTGAAAACAAAATAACCTGCTGATGCAGTCAGAAATCCAGCAAGTCTCCAACATTCTGTTGTGAGCCAATAATGCTGCACTGAACATGATCAGCCTTGCCTACATTCTCTCTGTAGACAATAGAACACAGCATCTCTACTTAATGGAGATGAGAAGACAGGGAGTTCTTTTATAGTCCGAAGGCACTTCCTGTCCTAGGACAACACTACTCGTACACAGATACAGTACAGTAAGTAAGTGTTGTCACCCTTGGACAGAAAGTGTTACTGGCAGAATCACCAGGTAGCTACAGAGAAAACGAATACTACCACCGAAACTAAGGACTGGTAAGATGCAGTATATCAAATGTTTATTCTTGGGTGTAGATCTACTTTAAAATCACTTCACTTTTTTACTTTTATACTTTTATAGTGATGTTATCCTTTAAAATCACTTCACCTTTTTTCTTGTATAGTGATGTTCTGTGTATTCTACATTATCAGAGTTTTATTTAATACCTTGTTGTTCACTTGCTGTCTTTAACAGACGGAGGGACCTTTGCTCCCAGCTACGTCAATGGCAACTAAAAGTGATTGAGAACGTTAAGAGGGGTCAACACAAAAAGTCTTTAGATAAACTCTTCCAGGGCTTCAAACCAGCAGTGGAGGCATGTTATTTCAATTGGGAACAAGCATACCCGATCCCTGGAATCACCTACTGCAGCACTGACAAAAAAAACTCTTTCTCCTGGGTTAAAGCCTTTCAACAAAGAAGTTGTCGACTACAGTGCACAGAAGCTGTGTGTGAAGGTGGTCGGGCACAAGGGCATGAGAGCTGCCTTCTTTTTGGAGACAGATCGCGTCCCTCTTCTCAGGAAATGTCTGTACGCCCAAAGGAGCTTGTTGGAAAGAGGAAAGTGGCTTCTGAAGTACCTCAAAGGGTTTTAAGACGGCTTTCTGCAGAAGGGGGAGAAAAAAGCATATATAAAACCACTGTTACCAAAACAAAGATTCCAGCAAGTAAGTGTATGGCCAGTAAGCACAGTGGCAAGCGTCGAATGAGCAGTGAAGACAGTTCACTGGAACCAGACATGGCTGAAATGAGTCTTGATGATAGCAGCTTGGCACTTGGAGCTGAAGCCAGCAATACCTTTAGCTTCATAGAATCCCCTTTAAGTAGAAGGTATCGAGATAACTTTGAGGATGAAGGAGGTGTGTATTATTCAGAAAGCCTGGAACCTTCAGCCGTTGTCAGTCAATCGGTGCCTAAGGTTGATGCTGATCTGATGGTGGAAGTTTTAGCTGCTGCTGGCAGTGGAGAGGAGGACCCGATTGTTGCAGATGATGTGGAGGGTAAAAGCCTCAAACCAGAAGAAGTAGCCAAAAATGGAGCAATTGGATGTGGTCAAGGGGACAGTAAAGGCACAGAGGAAAGTGAGACCCATGAAAAGGGTGAGGAGGAAGATGACTATCAAGCTTACTACTTAAACCCTCAAGAGGCAGCTAAAAATGAAGATGAGAAGGCAGATGAGGGGACAGAAGAGCAAGATATATTTGCAGGAATAAAGCCTCTTGACCAGGAAAATAGAATGGAGGTAATCATTTAATATAGTACTAATTTGTTAATTTAAAGCTAAAGTTTAGCTAAGAAAAAAGGTGTTTTCCCCTCTACAGCTCTATTTACATTACTTCCCTCTAATGAAGAATGTCTCACAAAGGGTAGGCTGCTGGACTTGGTAGAAATCTTCACTGCTGAGCTTCCCTGTCCTCTTCCTGCAGCTGAACTTCCTGTGTTGTGGGGGTTAAGACCTTAAGGTCTCCAGGCTAAGCTGCACTAAAACAGATCAGACAGGGACACAACCTCTTCTCCATTGACAAAAGTTCTTTCACTGATTACACTATCTGTGACATTTGTGAACGGAGAGAATCCTGTGACTGGTCAAACTCTCCCTCATGCAGAGATAGTGTCCCAGGCAGCAAAATCCAGAGAGGAAACTTTTCTCAATGAGGAGAAGGCAGAAGGGGCATGTTCTTATTAGAAAATCTTTAATGCACTTGAAAAAGTCAGTCTGATGTAATTCTCTGTCCCTATCTTTGAAAACTTCCAGTTGTGAGTAATTAAAAGCTGTGCAAGTTTTGTTTTCCGCTTAGGAGTTTGTGAAACTGTGGGGGTTTTTTACTAAAGGTAAATCCACTTTGCACTACAAGTGAACTTGGAAGTGCAGTTGCTGCAGATCTTAGGGGGACATGCAAGGAAAAAATGCAAGGAAAATAAAAAAAAAAACAGCATTTTAGCGTCCACATGATTGGAGATTGGATGATAAAATCAGCAGAGCTTCCCCTCATTTCAGATCTTCCCCTCAGATCTACAGCAACTGCACTTCCAAGTGCACTTGTAGTGCAAAGTGGCGTTGCCTTTAGTAAATCAACCCATGTGTGTGTGTTTTTCCTTAAGAGGCTGCTGTAACTACCAGGAGACAATTGGGATGACTAATATACGACTAAAACAGCATTTTAGTCAAAAGACTAAAATACATCTAAGACATCTAACAGCTCTGTTAAAGCAGAGTTCCAATTTTCAAAAAAATAAATAAAAGTCAGCAGCTACAAATACTGCAGCTGCTGACTTTTATTAATCGGACACTTACCTGTCCCACGGTCCAGCGATGCAGGGGACTGAAGCCCCGCTTGTCTCCCCCTCCTCTCTGCGTCGCCGGAATTGCCTCTGTGGGTGCCAGGCTGTGGCTTCACAGCTGGGAATGCACGAGCCACGCTGTGACTGCCCGGGCAATCATCTGGGACCTTTGACGTGGCCCAGATTGCCAAGAGGGAGGGGGGACAGGTGATTTCCCTTTTGGCGTCACGGTGCCCCGGGAGGAAGTGGGGGCTGGAAGCCTCTAAAAAGAGTTTTTGCCCCCCCCCCCCCCAAAAAAATGACATGCCAAATGTGGTATATCGGGGGTCACCTTCCCTTAAAGCGTAAGTTCTAATAAGTGTGAAACTGCTTTAAAGTGCTTTACCAGGAGACACCCCTTTTATTTTTACAAGGGGTTGCACTCATTTTACATTTCTTATTGTTTATTTACTCCTCTGTTTGGTACCCACTTTAACCATGGGTTTTCAGTTTTATATTGTCAGTTTTGTAAAACCCCCATTTAAAACAAATTGGGACATTTCCTAGATGATAACCCGTAAGGTAGCCTTTCACTGTCCAGTAGGAGTTGTCAGCATTGGCTTGTAAGGAGCTCCATTTGATTTTGATGTTTTGATACCATTTAGTAGACATGTGCATGCGTTTTCGCCCGAATTTCAGGTGTATTCGTTTTTCGTTTTGACAAACGATAACGAAAGTGCAGAATCCGAAAAACGAAAGATCCGACATAAATAAATGCTTTATTTTCGTTTTCGTTGTTACAGCAGTTCGATATAGAATAGGAGATTCGACGTGACTCTGACAATAACAATCTGTGTCTATAGAACCTGTGGTCGAATGTGCCTAACCTTACCTCTATTAGTCCAAGATTATATAGAGAAAATATTCGACAGAGAGAAAAGATTTGACAGAGAGAAAAGATTCTAAAGTGACAATTTTAAAGGCTAAGTTACTGTCCTAAAAAGTGTCTAGGGACCTGGGTCCTGCCCCAGGGGATATGTATCAATACAAAAAAAGTTTTAAAAATGGCCATTTTTTCGGGAGCAGTGATTTTAATAATGATTAAAGTGAAACAATAAAAGTGTAATATTCCTTTAAATTTCGCACCTGGGGGGTGTCTATAGTATGCCTGTGAAGGGGCGCATGTTTCTGGTGCTTAGAACTGTCCCTGCACAAAGTGTAATTTCTGCAGGAAAAAAAATCCTTTAAAATCACTCGTGGCTATAATGAATTGTCGGTTTCTCCCAATGGACTTTTTTTCCTGCAGAAATGACACTTTGTGCAGGGACAGTTCTAAGCATGGGAAACATGCGCCCCTTCACAGGCATACTATAGACACCCCCTAGGTGTGAAATTTAAAGGAATATTACACTTTTTTATTGTTTCACTTTAATCATTATTAACAACATGCCGCCCGCCATATAGCAAAATTACGGTGGCAAAGTGGTTTTAATATCCTGATCGGACGTCATATGACGTGATCAGGATATTAAGCCGCTGTGCGCCCCCGGGGGCGTGCATCGCGGCGATCAGACTGACACCCCGCAACTATGATCTCGGTAAAGAGTCTCTGACGGAGACTCTTTACCATGTGATCAGCCGTGTCCAATCACGACTGATCACAGTGTAAATAGGAAGAGCCGGTGATCGGCTTTTCCTCACTCGCGTCTGTCAGACACGAGTAGAGGAGAGCCGATCGGCTTCTCCTCTGACAAAGGGGGTCTGTGCTGATCGATTATCAGCACAGCCCCCCGAGAATGCCCTCACTGGACCACCAGGGATGCCCAGCAACAGGTATGCCCCCCTAGACCACCAGGGATGCTAATCAATGCCCATAATGAATGCCAATCAGTGCCCACAATGGGCATCACTGGCATGCATTATTGTTTGGCACTGATTGGCATCCATCTCTATACAATACTGTACACTACAGTGCCCATCCGTGCCGCCTATCAGTGCTGACCATCAGTGTCTATCTGTGTCGCATATCAGTGCCACTTCATTGATGCCACATCAGTGCCAGTCACTGCGGCCCCGTCAGTGCCCATCAGTGAAGGAGAAAACTTACTTATTTACAAAGTTTTTTGTAACTGAAACAAAAAAAATGTTTTTCAAAATTTTCGGCCTTTTTTTATTTAGCAGAAAATAAAAATCCCAGAAGTGATCAAATACCTCCAAAAGAAAGCTCTATTTGTGGGAACAAAATTATAAAAATATAGCTTGGGTACGGTGTAGCATGACCACGCAATTGTCATTCAAAGTGCGACAGAGCTGAAAGCTCAAAATTCGTCTGGGCAGGAAGGTGTATAAGTGCCCGATTATTGAAGTGGTTAAAATCACTGCTCCCAAAAAAAGGCCGTTTTTAAAACTCTTTTTTTGCATTGATACATGGCAGGACCCAGGTCCCCAAACACTTTTTAGGACAGTAACTTGCATATTAGCCTTTAAAATTGGCACTTTAGATTTTGAACGTTGGAGTCCCATAGACTTTAATAGGGTTCTAAAGTTCACACGAATTTATGCTATATACTAGGGGTGCAACGGATCAAAAAACTCACGGATCATTTCTCGGATCAGAGTCACGGATCGGATCATTTTTCGGATCAGCAAATAATAATTGAATTTGCAAAAACCTGTGAAAATGCCACCACCATATAGTCCCCACTGCAATATACATCTCCCCCACTGTAATATCCACATTATCTCCCCCAATGTAATATTGGCTGAGCATGAATGGGTATGGCTGGGTATTGGCAGGGTAAGTATTGCAGGGATGGCTGTGGCTGCCATCCGATTTCTCCCCTCCACTGTACAGATCAGTACAGAGAGGGGAGAGAGGAACCGGCGTCATCATGACGCCGGTTTGTTTACAGGTGATTGCTCCATCATTTGATGGAGTGATCACATTGTTAAAGCCGACGGGTGTACTAAGATGGCCGCCGCTCCGGAACTAGGCTGAAGCCGCGGCCTTTCCTAAGGCCGAGACCGCGGAGCGTGCCGTGTGCCGATCCGAGCGGGATGACCCGTTCGGATCGCGGATCGGTGCCGATCCGTTGCAACCCTACTATATACTAGCTCCGTTGAATCTTCTTTATACATTCGACATGCACCATAAGCCTTCAAAGACAGATTCGACCGTAATTCATGTGGATTTTCAGACAAATGCAATTTTTGAACGAAAAACTAAATAAAAACGAATTTCGGGAGTAACTAAATAAATGTATTTTTCGGATGAAAACGAAATTCTGGAACAAAATATTTTACTCTGCACATGTCTACTATTTAGTGCTTTTTTGCCCAGGGTGGTCTCTACCTTGAACCTTTTAAAATATATTGTGTAACTTTTCCAGCGTCCAGCTCCAGTTCACCCCAAGGAGCTGTCTTTCTAGTGTCTGGTTATGGTGAAGGCTGTTTGTTTACTTCTCAGCCACTACGACTTTTAGATCGACCGATTCCTTATTTGTTACTCCAGAAGGTCCTAAAACAGGTTTTCTAGGATATTTATTTCTAGTGGAGTAGACAGGTTGTTTAGCAGGCCTCTGGGTTGCAAGATAAAGTGCCTCTTTTTCCCGTTAATACCCTTTATAGTAAGGCAGGTTTTTTTTTTTTTTTCGTCATCAAGCTTTTGTGTCTCAATTCCATAAGGTTACTACCTGTTCTGCTGTTTACACATTCTCTAAGTTCAACAAGCTATGTATATCTGCCCCTGCGGATGTTAATTTAATAGTTTATAAAAAAAGACACAGGTCTATCCAGTTCAACCTATGTGTGTTTGATTTTGTTAGACCTGTATGCTCTGCTTTCAGAGGAAGACAAGTTTTTTTTTTTATTGTCAATACTTCCAGCTTGTACTACTTACTGGGGAAGGGAGTTCCACTTTTTACTGCCCTAACTCCCTTACTGCCATTCTAAAGTTAAACCGGTTTTCTTCTAAAATCAAATTGTGGCCACTTGTCCTCATCAGGGACCTTAGAATAAACAGTTTTTATTTTTTAGTTACTGAAGTCACACTTTGATATATTTGTACATTGTAATCATTTTCCCTCTTAAGCGCTTCTTCTACAGAGTGAATAACTGTAATCTATGTAATAGACCTCAATAGTTGAGGTCCTCCATCCCTCTTAGTAATTTTGCTGCCCTTTTGCTTTTCTTTTCTCTTTATACTCTGTGATCTACAAGCACCACCAGATCCCTTTTCTAGCACTGTTTTTTCCCCCCAGGGGAGCCCTTAATGTTTTTGCCTGTGCATTTTTGGAACACAAGTAACTTTACATTTATTAATATAGAACCTCAGCTGCCATGTTGTTGCCCAATCCCCTATTTTGTCAAGGTCTTCCTGTAATGATGCTATATCCCGTACTGAAGTTATTTCCTGATACAATTTGGTATTATCGGCAAAAACTGAAATTGATCCCCTGATTCTTGTTCGGCTGGCCTATCCCTTGCTTTGGACTACTTTTGGTCGTCTTCGTTTATAACTATGAAGCTGTGTCTCTTGTTGGTATGGTGTCCACTGTAGCATTTGCAGTGTAGAACTGGACGGAAGAGGGATTACTTTGACGCGGTTGGTCAGCTTAAACATGTATTGCCATATATATGAACTAAATATCCTTGTTTTTCATTGTATAGTTTGTTGGAAAGAGTGTAGCAGTGTGCAGAGGGTCCATCCAGAATTAGTCTTGAGGGACATGGTGCACCCCATATGCTATTTTTTCCTTCCTAGACTGCCTGCTACAACTGGCAAGGTGGCAGGGGTTACAGTATTTTGGGGGCTGGCAGTATAACCCTTGGTTGCTTATTACCATGGAGCTGTGTCTCTCAATGCACCCCAAGAGAAGTATTTTATGGTGAGTACAAAAATACTGTTTCTTTTTATAGTATGACCTCCTGTCAGGTTTATATTGTCTATGACTTGCTAAGGAGGTTCACACTCTGTCCTGGTTACGGTTTTCATCAGGACAGAAAGTTATGGGAAAATCCACATTCACATTCTGGTTTTTATTGCCATCTGTGACCTTTTGTGGAGCATTCCCCTCACTTCCTTTCGAGAAAGGAAGTCTTTAACCAGCGTTTCCAATGGGAATCCAGTAAGCCTTTTCTTCAATTGAAGACCACACAATCTCATTTAAATCCACCAAAAATGTAGTGCAAGGGCCTGCCTGACTGCATACAAATTGATTGGATGGAGTAGGTAGGTCCTCATATTAAATAGTTTCCGTAAATCTAAAGTTAATTGTACTGTCAGGTTGTAACATGTATGGTGACCCTAGGAATTGTGAATTCAGATTTATTTCCATGGATCAGCAATTCCTTTCAGACCTATCAATACACCAATGTGAAAGGCTATCTTCACCCACATCGGATGCATATCTGTTCCGTGCAGGTAGCCTGTACAAATCAATGATAGGGGAGTGGTGCACAGATCTTAATCGCACTCCTGACTGTTCATCCTTGAGGGACTGATGCAGGAATCAGAATGCATTCTGTTTTGATTTGTGGAATGTTCCCACACTGATGTACAGCCAGGAATGAGCTTTGGAGATCTATGCAGCCACCCTCATGTCATTGCTTAGATCAGGCTGCCTGTATGCTACTGCATGGTACACTTGTGCATTCTACATGGGAGAAAATGGCCCTTTGAATGGGTGTACAGATCAGTACGCCTGTGTGAATGAAGCCTTATTAGGCAATTTTGTAATTTGGCTTTATTCCATGGCATGGAACGAGGCATTCGCATAAGCAGCTGCTTTCCCTAGAATATCATGATAATGACTTGTCAGCTCATTATAGTACTTTATTGTATGATTTGTAATTGCATTCATATTACCTGATTGTTTATCATTTTCAGGTGCTTTTTGCTTGTGCTGAGGCTCTGTATGCTCATGGATATAGTAATGAAGCTTGTCGTCTTACAGTGGAGCTAGCTCAGGATCTACTGCTTAACCCACCTGACCTGAAGGTGGAGCAGCCTCCAACAAAGGTAAAGAACTCCACAAATGTCTCCGATAATAACAAAAAAATAGACTTAAAGCATATGTAATTTGGAACCGCAAATGTCTCGTGTTTGCTTCTGTTCAGTCTTTTAAATATATCATTACAAGTATTTTGTTATATCTGGTTGAGAAGTGAAAAAATCCAGTGCTGCCTTTTGCATTCTGCAGTGTAATCACAAATAATGTTATCAGCTTTGCCCAGGTTACTGCTGTGAAAAGGTAACACTTGTTGAGAATATATGCTGGCAAATTGTTTTAAATTTGCAAGGGCTTTGACAGTCTTGTTTACTGCAATTACGCACATTCTATTATCTTCTTATGTTATACAATAACAAGAGAGGCTCTAAACAATGGTGTCGGCTTTGTCTTAGATTTACCAAAATCATATAATATGAGGTCAAACCTTAAAGCGGGAGTCCGCCGTTTTTTTTTTTTTTTTAAAAGCCAGCAGCTACAAATACTGCAGCTGCTGACTTTTAAAATAATAAAACTTAACCCGCCCAGCGCGCCCACGATGTCGGCACCCGAAGCCGATCTCTCGATCATCTCTCGGGTGCTGCCGCCACCATCTTGGGTATGGGAATCAGGAAGTGGAGCCTTTCGGCTTCATTTCCCGGTACCCTACTGCGCATGCGCGAGTCGCTCTGCGCAATAAGGATGGTCCCCGCTGTCTCTGGGATCCATGTGTTTCCCAGCAGGCAGCGGGGGACCTTCGGAAAGGGGCATAGATTCTGCGGAAAGGGGCGTACTTTCTGCAGAATCTTCGCCGGAAGTGGATGCAGATACCTGTACTGTACAGGTACCTGAACCCCCCTCCCCTCTGAAAGGTGCCAATTGTGGTGCCGGAGGGGGGGAGGGTTCCAATGAGCGGAAGGGTGGACCTCCGCTTTAACAGTTTAAATTTTTATGCAATCAGGCAGGCCCTTGCACTGCATGGTTTTGGTAGATCTAACCTGCACCTGCAGCTGTCAGAATACATTGATCAGTGGCTGCTGCTGATTGGCTGCAGTTGCGGATTCAGAAATAATTTCCATCATGTTCCTTTGACAGAAGTTTATCAAATGAGCAGGATGGCCACACACAGATTGAAACGTGACTGGTCCTTGCTGAACCGACCGAATTGCAAACAGTGTTGAGCAATGAAGAGCTTTACAGTAGTTTGTTTTTGTTTGTTTTTGTTTGTTTTTGTTTTTTAACACATATTTACATGGTGTTTTTTATTCACACCTGAGCGTTTTGTAGCCCTACGCCTGAAGCTACAAAACGCTGGAGGGGAAAAAATACATTATTCTCAGTGGAGATGGTTCACATCTCCACTCCAAGTCGCCTGAAGCCCTACGCCTGAAGCTCAAACAAGTTCCGGACCCTTTTTTGTCGCGCGAATCTGGCTGATTTGGGCGTTTTCATTCCCATAGAAACTAATGGAAACGCTCGATTCGAGCGTTTAGCGCGACAACGAGCGTTTCTATGGGCGTTTTGACGCTGTATCTGCTCAATGCTTAACATTGGTGACCTTTTGCCCTGCACAAATTTGCGACAAAACGCGGCAAAAAACGCCGCGAATCGCGGTAAAAAACGCTGCAAAACGCGGTAAAAAAACGCCGCAAAAAACGCTTGAAAAAGCTACGCTCAGGTGTGAATGCAGCCTAAGATTAGTTTGAGGTTAGGGATCAGTAAATAACTTATCTTCTTTAAATACATTTTTAGGGTGTGAGTTGTGTGTGTAGTTAAAGTTGTTTAGGCAGGAAATTTATTTTTTAGAAATGATGGTTCCAGATCTTTCCCAGCCAAAATAACTGTGCCAATTTTTTGTAAGCCATAGATGAACGTACTGCTTTGTAAACAATCCGTCAGGAGTAAATCTGGCTCATATTATCATGCAGGGAATGTTGGACTCCATACCCATGATTTATTTCGCTTTGATAACACTGCCGGTCGTCTTTGTGAGCTGCAGAATACGATAGGGGGACATTTCTAAAACTAGGGCAGGTTGAAAACAGGACATTTTCAGATATGTGTGCATTTTTCCAAAGTGCAGTTTGTAGCACACAAATACATACTTGTTAAGATTTTATGAAGGCTTTCATAAAAGTCCCAAACTTGCTTTTTTATTCTCAAATTTGTAAAATGTGTGCTTATGTTTTTTTATGATTATTATTTTTATTTTTTTATGTAAAACTATCATTTCCTAAATATCTTTGATCTTGCAATGCATTGTATTTTTCTTGGCAGGGTAAAAAGAACAAAGTTTCCACAACCAAGCAGACTTGGATTGCTACAAACACCCTATCCAAAGCTGCTTTTCTTCTGACTGTGCTAAGTGAGCGTCAGGAGTACCACAACCTGGCTTTCTGTATTGGTATGTTTGCTCTGGAACTTCAGAGACCCCCTGCATCCACCAAGGCACTGGAGGTTTGTCTTCTTCATAAATCTAAATCTTTAGGACCAATGTGTAGCTCTTCATTTCTGTCTTTTGTTGTTATAATTGGCATCATATACGTTACATCTGCAGCTATGGATTAAAGCCTACATCCAGTTGAAATGTAAATTGAATTATTGACACAGTTAGGAAGAGGCGACATTCCTGTAAATTTTTACAGTATTTTTATCTCTGACCCCCGTTGGGGAGATTTTTCCATAACTCCTGTGCCTGGTATACCTGTACATGGAATGGGGGTAGTGGTTGTCACTGGGATGGGAAGGCGCATACATTAATAAAAACATTGTCAAAAAGTTCTATCCCTTCTTTGCTGAACTAAAATGCCTTTTTGATTTTATCTGTAGTAGAAATTCCGGCGCACTTCAAAAAGCATTGAAATGACAATTGCTGTAGTAATTGGCAGCAAATGGAGATGCTGTTGGAAATCAAGTGAAATCAAGTGTGCATCATGAACCTCTGCATGAAAATCTTTTAATCACAGGAAAAACAAGACAACAATTTCAAGATAGATAAAGGTCTCTTTTTGCCTGAGGAAGGGAAAAGTCTGCCCCAAAACGTCACATTCCTTTTGTCATGTTTTGTCTGTGTCCCCTATGGAAATATGAATCATCACTTCCTGTCCTGACACAAGGGCAGAAACAAAGAAGTTATCTCTCCAACAGAGACAGATTGCAATACAAAGCTGACACAGGCTTTAAAGGAGAAGTATAGCCAAAGCTCCTTTGTTCGTTCTGCACTCGCGTGAACAATTTCAGCAGACAGCTGGCTGAAGCCACAGAGTCGGTTCAGGCTTGGGCAAGATCGCGTCAATGAAATCGGGATCCACTCACATGCCTGGTCCGGCACCCAGCTCAGCCTTTTCTGGGTCTCAATAGCCAGCCGCCGTCATTGTACAGGCTATGTTGATGTCACTCCTGCGCATGTGTGGTAGTTCTGTCAGATAAAACATTGTCAAATTTGAGCAGTGAGCTGCTCTTGCGCTGCTTTCTGTACATGAGCAGACAAGCAGGTTAGTAGCTTTAAAGGGGTTGTAAACCCTTGTGTTTCTTCACCTTAATCCATTAAGGTGAAAAAATTCCTGGCAGTCAACGCTGCCCCTTCTTCCCTCTCTCTCCGCGGGGTTCCGGCTCTTGATTGGATAGATTGATAGCAGTGCAGCCATTGGCTCCTGCTGCTGTCAATCGAATCAAATGACGCGTGTGCGCCGGGGGGCAGGGCCGAGTCCAGCATTCATGTCTGTGGACGCAAATGCTGGACTCGGGAGTGCACCCACAGGTACAAGGTAACCCCCTCAGAGCGCTTTTCCTAGTGGATTATCTGATGCAGGGAGGAGCCGCGAGAGCTGCCAGGGGACTCCAGAAGAGGATGTTCGGGGCCACTCTATGCAAAACGAGCTACACAGTGGAGGTAAGGAAGACAGTTGTTATTTTAACAAAATAAAAAAACGATCCTTTTACAATCGCTTTATTGTTTTTTCTGCATTAAAAATCCTGCCTGTCTGCCAATTTTCATTCCTAGCCTAAAGTATCACTTTACGGTCAAAAACTCGCCGCTAACTATCCCAACAGTGATCCAGCACTGTGCCAGCTGCAGGTCTTCTCTCTTAATTTCCTGGTCTCACAGGAGACTCCGGCAGTAGTGAGAGCCATAGGCTCCTGTTGCTGTCAGTCAAATCCTGTGAGGATAGAGTGGAAGGCTTGGCTCAGCCATGCTGTGTGTGTCTATGGACATACACAGCCCTATTCTGGAGCACGCTAATACTGGTGCCCTTGTAGCTAATGGCTTGCTATGGGGGCACCCGCAGAAAGAATTGGCGGAGAGCGCCAGCAGAGGATTCCAGAAGCGGAGGTAAGGGACTGCTTTGTGCAATGCTATTGCACAAAGCAGGTAAGTAGTATCTCTTTTTATTTTAATAATAAAAAAAATAATCAGCTTTAATATCTTAATCCTTCCAGCTGTATTCATGGCTTTTAGTGTGAAATTTCTGTGTGTAAAGTGTCTGTAAATAACATAAACAAAACCCATAAAATAGGAAAAATCCTAACCAAAGGCACAAGGCCTTATGTCTTTTCCTATCCTCCTGCCTCTAACCATCATCCCACACATCAGTAACAATGGCCACCACCCCGGGTCTAGTCTTACAGACATCCTCTCATTCCTACATTGTCTAGACAAGGCAAAATGTAGGTGAAAGAACTCCAAACACAACAAGAAATAGTTTCTGGTGACTTCATCTTGTTACAGGTTAGCAGTTTAACTCCATGATGTATCTCATCTAAAAGATGAGTAAAGCAACATGTCTTGAGTGGATTTTGGATTTAAACAAAACCAGTGTAAAATATAGTGCAACTAGAGATGGTTAGCTTCATTCGATTGGTTAGTCTGTGTTCTTGCATATTCTCTTATGATATTTTGAGATCCCATACGGCCACACATCAATACTACATTTAGACTGACTCGGAGAACACAAACTAATGAGTGACTCTCATTTTATCCCAGCATTCATCTTGTACAGCTGGCAGCTCTTAGCAAGTTTGCATTAATTATTTTTTCCCCTGATTTCAGCTATTTCCGAGTGCCATTTTAGGATCCTCAACAGTTTAACCAATTTAGATTCCTGCCTACAGATGTATTTAAAAAAAGAACTCTGCATCTATATTAAATGAGGCATCTCACTAATATGTACATGTTTTCAATCCACAATCTCAAGTAAAAATGTACATTGAGTAAGCAGATTGATTAAATCTGATCTAAACAGAGTCATCATTGATTGGAAGGGAAGTTTGGGTATTTGATCGTGTATCGGATCATTTTGATTAAATTGCATATCGATCGGATAAAAAAAATTGAAGCATGTGTGGCCACCCTAAAGCCTCATTCATATCGGCTAATGGGACTGGTACATAAGTTCCGAGGGCCTTGTATGTACACCTGGAATTGACAGGTATTCCGTGTAGCCAGCCTGTAAAAATAAATGACAAGCTGAGAGATGCAGCGGCTGTACAGAACTTTCCTGCACAGTTAAGTGTATACATCTGTACAGGGACGGGGTGCACAGACATGTTTTTAGATTAGAGGGCTAGCAAGCTTGCAATAGACAGTAAAAAACTATATTTCGGTGCCCTCTAAGATGAATGTTGAAGATATCTATAGTGACAGAGGTATGAGGGCTTTTACGGCTTGCTTAGACAATGTAACTACATTAGTGTGAATAGTCTGGGGACAGGTTCACTTACCATTTTTTTTTAAAATTATGATGGATGTTGTGTTTGCATTTAGAGTTGTGTTTTGGCTCTCTAGGTGAAGTTAGCATACCAGGAGTCTGAGGTCGTATCACTACTGAAGAAGATTCCTTTGGACTGCAATGAAATGAACACTATTCGTGAGCGTGCTAAAGAGTTACGGGATGGCACTTTGTGTGATTATCGGCCTGTTCTCCCTCTTATGTTGGCCAGTTTCATTTTTGATGTCCTTTGTACTCCAGGTAAGACTGCTATTAGAAATTTGTAGTTGTGTGGTTTTAAGCGTGGCTGCTTTACTACTGAATACATTCAAGTGATTGTAAAGCTTTCATTTTTTTACATTAAAATAACAAACATGTTATATTTGCCTGCTCTGTGCAATGGTTTTGCACGGAGTAGCCAGGATCCTCCTCTTCTCAAGTCCCACGCTGGCGCTCCTGGCTCCTCCCTCCTGTTGGGTGCTCCCACATCAAGCAGATTGCTATGGGGCACCGGAGCTGCAGCTCTGTGTCCATTCACACACACATAGCTGTGGTTCACCCCCACCCCCTCCATCTCCTGATTGGTTATTGGCAGCAGCAGGAGTCACTCGGGAGTGCAAGGCTCTCGTGGACATTGCTGTACAGGGGGGGCTCAGGTAAGTATTATGGGGGGGCTGATGTACACAGTTTTTTTTACCTTAATGCATGGAATGCATGGAGGTAAAAAAACCTTGTTCCTTTACAACCACTTTCAATTTATTATCTTGCCTCATACAGATTCATTTTTAAAAGTAATTAAAGCCCAACTCTACCTGAATGTTTACGTTTTGGGCTGAGTAGGATAGCTTTACTTTTGTCAGATTTTTTGTATTTTTTTTATTTATTTATTTTCCCCAGGAAATAAATCTAGTTTGGTTTAGGTTTTCCTTTTTAAGAATATTGGCATAATTATTATTTTTTTAATAATGTTATATTGCTTTGTTCCCACTAAGAAGATTTCCTGTTTCTTCTGTTGATAACTCCCCTTGTGTCTGGGAAATAAGCAAGGGCAAACCTTATTAGGAGCACAGCAATAAAAACATGACCGATTCAAATCAGCCTTTCTCAATCTGTTTATCGTTCTTCTGTTTCTAAAATGTTACATTACAGGCATTCTGGGTAATAGACGTGTTTAATGATAAAATTCTAGCATTCACCACAAGAGGGCAAGAAAGACCCACTTTACCATCTTTAACATAACTCGGGTTATTTCACATTCTATTTTTATTCCTGTTGTGTTTTTTTTAATTATCTACCTTTTTACTATCTGTCCTTTACTAGTTAGTGTTTTCCATCTTGCTAGACATCTGGGCCATCCCTCTTTTAAAGGCTAACTTCCCATTTTGGACCATATTTTGTGTTCCACTCATATTTAGGGAATAAAATGATTTCAGCGGCTCTCCCTCCTTTCTTGCAGTAGACAGACTTGTAGTTCTCAGTGGAACAAAAGTGCAGTGATTGTCCATGGAACCCAACACGTGGGATTTTATTGTAACGTGGGTGTACGGGAGGGATGGTGTCAGGATACAGCACAGAGACACAACATGGATAAACAGTTCATGGGTAGTTTTAGGCACAGCACAGGGAGATGATGTGGTAATAGACACAGCAAGGGTTAACAGTTTATGCAGCTGGAATACAGCATGGCAAAAGGGATACGGTACCCAAGGCAGCAATGGGGCACAGCAATGGGAAATGATCCTCGGGGTGGGATTATGGCACAGCAAAAGGGAGAACAGTCCATATGGCAACAATAAGGCACGGCGTGGGGAAATGATCCTCTGGGCGGTAGTATAGCATAGCAAAGTTTAGGTGTCCATGGAGACTAATTATGGCACAGCAAAAGGGACACAGTCCACAGGGTGATAAGGCACGGTAAGGGGAAATTATCTTCTGAGTGGTAGTGTGGCACAGCGAGGGTTAAGCATCCATGGGGAGGAAATATGGTGCAGCAAAAAGGACATGGTCAACAAGGTGACAGGCACAGGAAAGGTAAATGATCTTGGCTCCTCCTCTTTAGAGGGACCACCCTAGCCAGCCACTGGCTATAGGAAGAGCGTGGTCTCCGCGGTCCCGAGCTGTGTGTCTACGGAGCCATGCTCCATAGACTTACACAGTGTGACTTAGGCCCCCCCACTGCACTTCCTCTTCATTGCATTCCTCTGATTGACAGCAACAAGAGCCAGTGACTCCTGCTGCTGCTTAAATGCAGTGTAAAGAGGAAAAGAGGGGAGAAGAGACCATCAGCCATACAGAGTGCTGATCTCTTCTCCCCTCTTACTCTTCATACAGGGAGGGGGGGGGGGGGCACAGGGAAACTGAAACCATGCATTAAGGTAAAAAAAAAACATTTTTAGGTTTGGTAACACTTTAAGCGTCCATGGGGAGGAAATATGGCACAGCAAAAAGGACACAGTCCAGAAGGAGACAGTAAGGCATGGCAAGGGAAAATTATCCTATGGGGGAGGTAGTATAGCACAGAAAGGGTTAAAAGTCTATTGAAAGGAAATATGACACAGCAAAAAGGGAAACCGTTTACACAGCGACAATAGGCACGGCAAGGGGAAAGGATATTCTGAGTGGTAATATGGCACAAAAAGGGGAGAGACGGGAAGGTTCAGTACTCACGCTCAGTTAGATGTCCCTGGGCTGCTGGTGTGGTGGTCTTGGATGATGGCTGGCTGGTTCCGAAGGGTTTATACAGGAAGATCCCTGGGCAGGCATCTGCTGGGTCTAGAGTGAGAGGGATAGGAAGTGTTGGACACGCTGGCCACGCATCAGAACCACAGAGTGCACAGGCAGAGAGGTGGCTGGGCAATGAGAGGTAGAGGCAGGGCCTGGAGGCCTGACCTCAATCTGGGTTCCTCATAGGCACATGTATGATCCAGGGGGACCAGCAGAAGTATTCTGGCACTTCCCCAGCCCGGGTAGATGTACTTGTTCCGGGGCACAATCTGATGCTTGACATCAGATTGCCCTTGCAACATGCTCTGCCCCTTTCCTGCACAGCCGCATCAAGAGCGCGTCTGGGGGCAAGCTCCTTGTCTTCCAGGGGGGACACATTGCAGGAAGAAGAGCGAGCTGTGCCTGCCAGACCTTGGTGTCTGGTGTAAGAAAGTCTGGGGCCAGTATGAGACAGTCAATACATCGGCCACAGCAGGGAATCTGACAGCCTGGCACCTCACACACTGGAGGTCTGGAGGGAGTTGTGTGCGAGAGGCCAATTGTTGACTGCATGGCTCCCCACACTCGTGGTGAGGAGCAGAGGAGTGGCGCTGGGTGTTGTGACACTTGGTATGAACCTTAAAGCTGGAGGATGATGTTTGTGCTTTGCAGTCTTATTTGCAGAAACCATAAATGCACTTTTTTGCTGCAAATATGGGTACGTTTATTGTTTTCTAGAATAGGTGAACATAACCTTTAGTGATGCTGTTTCAAAACTACTTAGGCAGTGCTACTTTAGCGGTTATTTGACCCCTCGTCATTCTAAATTGAGACCTGGACTCGGTGACTCTGTGGCAGCTGTGGTCCAGAACTTGGGATACGCCTGCAGGGCGCTCAGGAAGAGAGGTACCCTAGAGAATCTTGGGGAATGTGGTAGCACCACGAGAATCCCATAAAGGAAATCTAGCAGCTGCACAGCCACCCAGGTCACAGTAATTAGCAGGCAGATCAGCTGCCATAAAAGGCTGCTGATCCATTGTTGGTAAACTTACCATGGTACAAAAGTGATTACATTGCACTCCATTTTGTTCTGTTTTAGATCTAATGTGTGCCAAAATGTAATTGCCTTATTGTTAATTTTTATTCTTTTTCATATTTTTACAGTTTATTTTAGTGATTTGTAGAGCTATACAGTAACTTACCTTGTACATTCTTAACAGCTGAGATCACACCCACACAGCTATTGGATCCGACTGTCAGTTTTGAAAACTGAGGTTCTGATATGTCTATCAGAGCTGCTATAGACAGAAATTATGCACAAAAGAAACATGTTCCAGCTCAATGCTTGTAAAAATGTAAACAAAACAAATACATGTCAGTCGATTGTAGCTCTCAGGAGCAGATTATTTTGACATAGGACAAAATCAGCACTTTTTATATCGATTAACCTAAAATGTTTGGTGGACCCGTGGCCAGGCTTTGGTCATTCAAGTATTTATCTATTCTATAGTTCATGGAAGTGTGACAACACAGAAGCACAGTTCGGAGATATTGACAGAGCGTTGTCAATCCGTAACAGGAAGTGCTTGTGTAAGGGCCTTTAGACAGGTTCACCAGGTATTAATTTCATATCATTCCAAATTTTTTTTACAAATATGCGGTTTTCATTAAAGTGGTATTAAACCCACAAGCAAACATGTATTTTTATTGCTGCTTAGGAATTCCAAAAGTGATAGCTGCATTCATTTTTTAGGCTTTCTGGCTTCTATTTGCACCTGGTGATCCTGCTGAAGTCTGTTTTTCAAAAGAACAAGCTCCCCAGCAGAATGCATCAGTTACAGAGATGAGACAACTATTTAATACTAACAGGGGCTGCTGTTATTAGCTGGAGTTTTGGCTTTAACCACTTTAAGACCAGGCCCTTTTCTGACATTTGTTGTATTTTTTTGCTAGAAATTTTTACTTAGAACCCCCAGACATTTTATATGTGTGTGTGTATGTATATATGTATATTTTATATATATATAATATATTTTTAGCAGAGACCCTAGAGCATAAACTGGTGGTCGCAATATTTTATGTCACACTATATTTGCAAAATGGTCTTTAACACACAATTTTTTGGGGAAAAAATAGACTTGAATGAATTAACCACTTCAGCCCCGTAAGATTTTACCCCCTTCCTGACCAGAGCACTTTTTTACAATTTGGCACTGCACCGCTTTAACTGGTAGCGCGGTCATGCAATGCTGTACTTTGGTGCTATTTGGTCACCTCTTAATTTTTTTTATAATTTTTCCCCTATTTGATCACCTCTGGTTTTTATTTTTTGCGCTATACACAAAAAAAGAACGACAAAAAACTATTTTTTACTTTTTGCTATAATATCCCCAAAAATGTTTTAAAAAAAATAAATTTCTTCATCAGTTTAGGCCAATATATATTCTTCTACATGTTTTTGGTAAAAAGAAAATCGCAATAAGCATATATTGATTTTTTTTGCGCAAAAGTTATAGCATCTACAAACTATGGGACAGATTTATGGCATTTTTAGGAGACATTTCACTGTTCCTACTTACTAGGAACAAACATGTCTCCTCTCATCTGATAGCACAGGGATTTGTGTGGTTACACACACAATCCCCTATGCTGGCGCTCGTGCATGCAATTGCGTGTGGCCGCCAGCGATAGAGACCGCCGGCCACGTGCATCAGGTCCCCCGCCATGCAGCCGGCCCGTGACCCTCCGGTGGCTCTTAAAAGGACCCCATACCCATATGGGGCTTTGCGCAGGGGAGCAATTCTGCCCCTGTAAAAAGCACGAGCTGATCGGGAACCAGTTAAAAAAACAACAAACAAAAATAAATACCGTAAAGTTAGCCCAATTTTTTTTTTCTACAATGTGAAAGATAATGTTACGCTGAGTAAATGGATACCCAGCATGTCACGCTTGTGGAATAGTGACAAACGACGGTACCTAAAAAAAAATCTCTATAGGCGGTGCTTTCAATTTTTTTTTACAGATTATAAAGTTAGAGGAGGTCTTGCACTAGCATTATTGCTCATGCTCTAACGATTGCGGCGATACCTCACACATGGTTTGAACACCGTGTACATATGTGGGCATGACTTGCGTATGCATTTGCTTCTGTGCACGAGCTCATAGGGACAGGGCGCTGTAAAAAAAAAATTTCCTTACTTTCTATTTTTTCTTTTTACACTGTCTCTTCATTTTTTTTTTTTCTGAACACTTTTATTCCTGTTACAAGAAAGGTAAACTTTGACAGGTCCTCTTTATTGAGAGATCTGGGGTCAAAAAGACCCCAGATCTCTCATTTTACCTTTTTAAAAGAAAAAAGTAATGATACATATTTACAGTTAGGTGGTCGACAAGTGGTTAAATCTACTAGTACATCTAGCATCCCTTTCCCCCCCCAGAATGATGTTGCTGTCCCCCCTGTGCTCATTCATCCAGAGTGAAGGCACTCTAATACAGGATGTGTGCTACTGGCCAGATCACTGAGTGATTGGTGAACTTCAAATATTACATTTTGGTTTTGGGTTTAATACCGCTTTAACATGCTAAATCAGATATATTCGATTTTGATTATTGAGGTTACATCTACTTTAAAGAGGAAGTAAACCCTGATGAGTTTACTTCCTCTTTCATTCCCTGCAAAGGCAAAGCATAATGGACTACTATGCATCGCATAGTAGCCCATTATGTGTCACTTACCTGACACAGGAGCCAGCGAAGTCACCGCTGTCCCCTGTAGTCCACCGCATCCATCTTGTTGGTGGGGTCTCGAAGCTGCGCCGCTGTCATTCGGCGAAGCCGCGATGACGTCACTCCCGCGCATGTGCACGGCAGCCGACACGCGCGGCAGCTCCGTCGCTGAGAATGCCGCGCTCAGTGCGCCTGCGCGCCGCTGTCTACGGTGCATGCGCCGTAGACAGCGGTGCCTGTTTTCGGGCAAATATCTCCTACACCATATAGGTTTAGGAGATATTGCTTGGACCTACAGGTAAGCCTTAATTTAGGCTTACCTGTAGGTCAAAGTGGTTTGTAAGGGTTTACAACCACTTTAAGAACCAGTAAAGTAACCTTTAAAACAAGCCCGCACTGACCTCTGTAGCTGCAGGCACTGTGAAGCAATTCGTTATCAACGCTCACAGCAGAAAGCACTGAAAGAACACAAGTTTTCAGTGGCCACAAATATGAAACTTTCGCTGTTGCTTGACTTTACTTTTTTTTTCCCAACCTTTTTGCACTTGAAATATATTTCGAATATTTCATATATTTATTTGTTATACAACCCCCCCCCCCCCCCTCAAGAAAAAAAAGTTTAATTTCTGTACTATAATTAATATCAAATTGAATACGGAATGAATGGGTCCACAGCTGAAATGTGAAAATGGCTGTGGGCTGTTAGTGGTTAAAGCGCTATGAATCCAGGCTGGTATAATAAGATACGCCATCTCTCGGTCCTGATGAAGTGGATGCTGTCACTACATCCTGAGAAATGTTTAAATAATTATGTTATGTTTAGCATGGATGCAACTCTAACAGTTATTGGATTGTTCATCACTGAATGATTTGGTCACTAGTCAGTCAAATCTCTGACTAATGTACCTCTACGGAGGAAAATTAAATGATCAGCTCTGCTATCACTAAGTAATCGAATCGGCAGTGGGGATGATCAATCATTCTCGCACACTTTGTGATTTTTCACATGGCAGTGCAGTGTAAGATGAACCTTCAGGCCTAGAGTCATCGGGCTTGTATAATGAAAAGCAGCCGTCAAAGTCCTGCTAGGACAGATTGTGGGTTTACTGTCTGATAGGTTTTTAGTGCCATTTTCTTATAAGAATGCTGAGCAAAAACCAAATACGATCAACATGGCGAGCAGTATATAAGATGTGATGGGCATATTAAAGTGATATTAAACAATATCCTTATTCACCAAAAAATAAACTACACACACTACTTAATAATCCTGTAATCTATAAACTTTCTTAAACCCCATACACACTATCCATTTTCTGCTGAGTTTTTCCTTCAGATTTACCAAAACCATGTAGTACAAGGGCCTGCCTGATTGCATACAAATTGAGGTTTGACCTCATATTATATGGTTTTGGTAAATCTGAGGGAAAAACTCAGCAGAAAAACTGATAGTGCGTATGGGGCTTTACTGTGTTTTTCTGCCCTCTGTGAGGTTTGCACCTCTCATTTCCCCCCTCACTTGCCCTTGTTTGGCGCACTACAAATCCCATGGTTCAAAGTCTGTAGTCCACCTCAGGAGCTAGAAAGAGGGTGACTACATTCCTATATCCAGTGGGACCATGGACAACTAATGTAGCCACCCTCTAACATGGAGTTGGATCACAGCAGCACAAAGAATGGAGATCTGAAGGAGGCTGAGAGCAATATAAGTGATTAAAAAAAAAAAAAAGTGTTACTAAACCCAGGAGCCTGCATACACTATATCTGATCTCCCACAGTACACAGAACATGGAAATACAATTATTTTTATAAATCTAAACTGCTAAATATTTTCTCATCAGCAGTTTATAGCAGTCTCCTATCAGTTTCCGGCCGAGCACTGGTTAAAGCGAGTTTTCATTCTCCTCTGACTGTCCTTTGAGGCTGCATGACCCCTGACCCTCTTCCTGGACAGTGCTGATTGGCCCTGTGCCGATCACATGCACCCCCCCCCCCCCAAAAAAAAACTAAAAAAAAACTCTCTAGCAATACACACCAAACTAAGGTGTTGGTTTGGGGACTGTGGAAGGGGAGGATCAAAGAAGACCGGTTCAAACAGCCTTTTTACACAATGAGCAGAATTAACCCCTTAGGTTCCACAGTGAGTATAACGAGCATGCTTTACTGCATATACAGACCGATTTTACGTGTTTGTGGGTTTAGAATACGTTAGATACATCATTTAATATATTTTTTCATCTTAACCAGTTGCCGACCGCCGCACGCCGATGTACGTCGGTACAATGGCACGGGCAGGCATAAGGACATACATGTACGTCCCTTGCCTCCCGCGGGTCGGGGGCCCGATCGGGCCCCCGCCCGGTGCCTGCGGCGGTCGGTATTCGTTCGGGAGCGATCCCGGACGAGGGGACGGCCATTCATTCATGGCCACCCCCTCGCGATCGCTCCCGACGAATAGAAATCCCCGGTGACATCACTTCCTCTCCTGTAATGTAAACACAGGAGAGTAAGTGATGTATTCTCTCCTCCGTGTCGGTATTTTTCGTTCCGACACGGAGGAGAGCGGATCAGTAAGTTGCACCAACACTCTACACACACAGTAGAACATGCCAGGCACACTCACACCCCCCCCTTTACCCCCCGATCACCCCCCCAATTACCCCTGCCTCCCAGTCACAGTGACACCAATGTCATTTTTTTTTTTTTTTTTTTTTTGCATTGGTGTCATTTGTGACTGTAATAACTGTTAGGGCAGTTAGAGTTAGCCCCCTTTAGTTCTAATGTACCCCCCTAACCCCCCCAATAAAGGTTTAACCCCGTGATCACCCCCCGTCGCCAGTGTCACTAAGGCTGGGTTCACATTGCAGCGGTTTATGAGAACGAATGTGATTCGCACCGCACTGCAGTGCAAATCACATCCGATCTCTGTGCGATTCGAGTTCAGCCATTCGCCGCACCCGCCGCACCCGCCACCCCCGCCGCACCCGCCGCAAATTCGCACGGGACCCTTTTTTTGGCCCGCAGCAGAATCGGATCGCATGGGTGTTCACACCATGCGATCCGAGTTTGCAGATCGCACTGCGATATGCGAACTGATCTGGGGGTGTCAGTAACATTTCACTGACACTCCCAGCAGTTCGCATAGGGCAGTGTGAACTGCCGCCGGGAGGCATGCGATGCGGGAACCCGCCGCGGATTCGCGGCGTTTCCGCATCGCTCCAGTGTGAACCCAACCTAATAAGCGATCATTTTTCTGATCGCCGTATTAGTGTCACAGGTGACGCTAGTTAGGCAGGTAGGTATTTAGGTTCGCCGCAGCTTTTTATAGCGCCAGGGACCCCCATATACTACCGCATAAAGCCCCCTGATTG
Source organism: Lithobates pipiens (assembly GCF_037356315.1). Classification (NCBI taxonomy): domain Eukaryota; kingdom Metazoa; phylum Chordata; class Amphibia; order Anura; family Ranidae; genus Lithobates; species Lithobates pipiens. Next base: position 60,883,047 of record NW_027507787.1, on the reverse strand, counting down.
CCCCCTAGTTAACCCTTTCACCAGTGATCACCATATAACTGTTACAGGTGACGCTGGTTGGTTAGTTATTTTTTTATAGTTTCAGGGCACCCGCCATTTATTACCTAATAAAGGTTTAACCCCCTGATCACCCGGCGGGTGTCATTTGTGACTAATAACTGTTAGGGCAGTTAGGGTTAGCCCCCTTTAGTTCTAAGGTACCCCCCTAACCCCCCCAATAAAGGTTTAACCCCGTGATCACCCCCCGTCGCCAGTGTCACTAAGGCTGGGTTCACATTGCAGCGGTTTATGAGAACGAATGTGATTCGCACCGCACTGCAGTGCAAATCACATCCGATCTCTGTGCGATTCGAGTTCAGCCATTCGCCGCACCCGCCACCCCCGCCGCACCCGCCGCAAATTCGCACGGGACCCTTTTTTTGGCCCGCAGCAGAATCGGATCGCATGGGTGTTCACACCATGCGATCCGAGTTTGCAGATCGCACTGCGATATGCGAACTGATCTGGGGGTGTCAGTAACATTTCACTGACACTCCCAGCAGTTCGCATAGGGCAGTGTGAACTGCCGCCGGGAGGCATGCGATGCGGGAACCCGCCGCGCATTCGTGGCGTTCCCGCATCGCTCCAGTGTGAACCCAGCCTAATAAGCGATCGTTTTTCTGATCGCTGTATTAGTGTCACAGGTGACGCTAGTTAGGCAGGTAGGTATTTAGGTTCGCTGCAGCTTTTTATAGCGCCAGGGACCCCCATATACTACCGCATAAAGCCCCCTAATTGCCCCCTAGTTAACCCTTTCACCAGTGATCACCATATAACTGTTACAGGTGACGCTGGTTGGTTAGTTATTTTTTTATAGTTTCAGGGCACCCGCCATTTATTACCTAGTCTCACTAGTGTACCCCTAAATTTAGGGGTGTCTACTTTCCAAAATGGGGTCATTTGGGGGGGTTTGTGCCATCTTGGCATTTTATGGCCTTCAAAACTGTAACGCCCTTAGAAAGCCTGAAGGCGGTGCTTGGTTTTCGGGGCCCCGTACGCGGCTAGGCTCCCAAAAAGTCCCACATATGTGGTATCCCCATACTCAGGAGAAGCAGCAGAATTTATTTTGGGGTGTCATTTCACATATGCCCATGGCATGCGTGAGCAATATATCATTTAGTGACAACTTTGTGAAAAAAAAAAAAAAAAAAAAAAAGTTTGTAATTTTCCCGCAACTTGTGGCAAAATATAAAATATTCCATGGACTCAACATGCCTCTCAGCAAATAGCTTGGGGTGTCTACTTTCTAAAATGGGGTCATTTGTGGGGGTTTTGTGCCATCTTGGCATTTTATGGCCTTCAAAACTGTAATAGGTAGTGAGAAGTGAACTCAAAAATTTACGCCCTTAGAAAGCCTGAAGGCGGTGCTTGGTTTTCGGGGCCCCGTACGCGGCTAGGCTCCCAAAAAGTCCCACATATGTGGTATCCCCGTACTCAGGAGAAGCAGCAGAATTTATTTTGGGGTGTCATTTCACATATGCCCATGGCATGCATGAGCAATATATCATTTAGTGACAACTTTGTTAAAAAAAAAAAAAAAAAAAAAAAAGTTTGTAATTTTCCCGCAACTTGTGGCAAAATATAAAATATTCCATGAACTCAACATGCCTCTCAGCAAATAGCTTGGGGTGTCTACTTTCTAAAATGGGGTCATTTGTGGGGGTTTTGTGCCATCTTGGCATTTTATGGCCTTCAAAACTGTAATAGGTAGTGAGAAGTGAACTCAAAAATTTACGTCCTTAGAAAGCCTGAAGGCGGTGCTTGGTTTTCGGGGCCCCGTACGCGGCTAGGCTCCCAAAAAGTCCCACATATGTGGTATCCCCATACTCAGGAGAAGCAGCAGAATTTATTTTGGGGTGTCATTTCACATACGCCCATAGCATGTGTGAGCAATATATCATTTAGTGACAACTTTGTGTAAAAAAAAAAAAAAAAATTTTTTTTTTTGTCATTATTCAATCGCTTGAGGCAAAAAAATAAAATATTCAATGGGCTCAACATGCCTCTTATCAATTTCCTTAGGGGGTCTACTTTCCAAAATGGGGTCATTTGGGGGGGTTTTGTACTGCCCTGCCATTTTAGCACCTCAAGAAATGAGATAGGCAGTCGTAAACTAAAAGCTGCGTAAATTGCAGAAAACGTACCTTAGTTTGTAGATGTGACAACTTTTGCGCAAACCAATAAATATACAATTATTGACTTTTTTTTTACCAAAGACATGTGGCTGAATACATTTTGGCCTAAATGTATGACTAAAATTGAGTTTATTGGATTTTTCTAATAACAAAAAGTAGAAAATATCATTTTTTTTCAAAATTTGCGGTCTTTTTACGTTTATATCGCAAAAAATAAAAATCGCAGAGGCAATCAAATACCATCAAAAGAAAGCTCTATTTGTGGGAAGAAAAGGACGCAAATTTTGTTTGGGTACAACATTGCATGACCGCGCAATTACCAGTTAAAGCAGCGCAGTGCCAAAGTGTAAAAAGACCTCTGGTCATTTACCAGCAAAATGGTCCGGTCTGAAAGTGGTTAAACCAGTTTGGTGTTGCTTTAAACCTCATGGCTCTCTCACTGACTGATGAATGGTGAAATTTTGGCACTTTTCACTGAAAATTGGGTCATTAGATGAGAGAATTTCACATGCATGAAGGTAAAAAAGCTTCAGGTTTGGTTCGTATATATGCGGTGTGGGAAACACGATGAATGCTGAGTGTTTCCTGCACTACACTGAAATTGCACTCTGGTCATGCAATCTGCCAGCGGTGTCAATGTTAAATTAATAGCACCCCAGGGCGATTGCAAGAACCGGGTGGGTGTTCACAGTCATGTGATCTGATTCCGGTGTGGCAAAAAAAGGATTTCTGCACCTTTTTTGTGTAGTGCGATTTTTTTTTTGAATTGATGCAGATAGATATTTTTTTTTTTTTATTATTTTTTTTTTGAGAAATGTATTTATAGCATTACATTTTTTAAATGGCCGGTCATCTTTTGTTTATAGCGCAAAAAAGAAAAACCGCAGAGGTGATCAAATACCACCAAAAGAAAGCTCTATTTGTGGGGGGGGGGGGGGGTAAGGACATTTTATTTGGGTACAGCGTCGCACACCCATGCAAATCTCAGTTAAAGTAACGATGTGCCGTATTGTAAAAAATGGCCTGGTCAATAAGGGGGTAAATCCTTCCTGGGCTGAAGTGGTTAATGCTGAACTCCAGGCAGGTGAAAAAGACACAGGGGGCTTTATTTATGAAAGGCAACTCCAATTTGGAAGTGCAGTCGCTGTAGATCCGAGGGGGACATGCAAGGAAATAAAAAACAGCATTTTTGGTTGTACATGATTGGATGATAAAATCAGCAGATCTTCCCCTCATTTCAGATCTTCCCCTCATTTCAGATCTTCCCCTCATTTCAGATCTTCCCCTCATTTCAGATCTTCCCCTCATTTCAGATCTTCCCCTCATTTCAGATCTTCCCCTCATTTCAGATCTTCCCCTCATTTCAGATCTTCCCCTCATTTCAGATCTTCCCCTCATTTCAGATCTTCCCCTCATTTCAGATCTTCCCCTCAGATCTAAAGCGACTGCACTTCCAAGTGCACTTGTAGTGCAAAGTGGATTTGCCCTTAGTAAATCAACCCCCAATGTAATGCAGCTCTGTATTCAATGATAAATAATCAAATGTATTTTTAATTCAAGCAGTGTTTAGTCCCTGAATTTGACTTCTTGCAGTGACCGGTGCATAATGGCGGGGGGACAGTTGTGTGGCAGGGCAGTATAAACTCTAGTAATTGACAAAATTACTAATTCTTTTACAGCACTTTTATATATATTTCATCTTTGTATTTAGCAGTTTCCTTGGAGTTAAGTTTTCAATTCTTTTTCAGATCTGGTATATTACACAGGTTTTGATTTGGACCCTTGTAGAATGTCTGTAGTATGCTGTATATAGATAATACAAAGAGAATTGTATGCTGCCTTTATATATGCATTCCTTTATATTGCTGTCAACGTCAGGGAAGTATCATTTATATTCTAGAGTAAGAGCACATGGACCGACAGCTGTGTGATTACTGGCTATTAGCTAATTTGCTTTCTTTTTGCAGTTGTATCCCCAACAGGTTCCCGTCCTCCAAGTCGTAACCGTAACAACGAGATGCCTGGGGATGAAGAGCTGGGGTTCGAGGCAGCTGTTGCTGCACTAGGTGCGTGTATCATGAATACATATCAGCCATTCTCCTTTTGTTTACCTCTTCATTTAATTAGGTGATAATTATTTAAAATAAGACCAAGCATTAAAATTAGCTGGAGCTTATAAACCCTTAGGCATTGTTCACAAGTGTTGGGTTTTAAGGTTGTGTTAAAACCATTTATGTGACCACCTGGAAGTATAAGGTCAATGGATTGCTATGGTGCTCCACTCACATGTTAATAATTGGCACTTTTTTGTACTTGGCTTGTACCAGTTAGTTTGTGTTTATGAGAAGGGGGGATCTATTCTACCAGAATTTTATAATCTTACCCAGTAATCCAATATTTTATAACAAACTACCGGCACCAGCTTCAGACCTGCCCATAGCCTTGGCTGCATACACTGCAGAAAGCCCAGCTGTGAATACATGACAAGGCCTTTAAACATAATATATATGTATACAGAATGCCTACTTTTTGGGAATGTATATTTGTCGGGGGAAATGATTCTAGGACCCCTGCAAAAATGTAGTGGTTGTGCCCCCCACTCTTTTCACAAATGGTTACTCATTGTAAAGAAATGTTCTTAAGCTGGTATATGAAAGTAGAAGGAAAGAAAAAGTAAAGCGCTAGCTAAACACTTCTATTCATTATTGTAGTTTGCTTCATTATTTTAAAATTGATTGGTTTCTATGGACAGCAGCTCTATAATTATTTGCTTCTACCGCTTTAAGTGATCCTTTATGTAATCTGCTTCCCAGGCTTTTAAATTGTTTGATTACATAAATTTTCTTGCCATGCTAAAATGAAGATACAGTTGGCTGCACACGAAGTGTGACACGCACAGTTGTATTATATTTGATTTATGTATTAAACGTTCATATGGTCTTTGCATTCTGTGGTGTGTTAATGTCTAACATGGCTATTTAAATTAGGATGATGCAGAACTGATTGACATAAATAGTTGAAGGATAAGTTCCTCTCTGGCAACTTGTTACATTTTCCACCACTTTATAGGGTGGAACATGTAACCTGTTCCCACGCCTGCCGCTCTCCCCCTGATCTACCCCCCCTCCCTGTGACATCGGGCCGGTGACCTTCTCCCCGCACCTGCTGTCACAATTTGAAAATGGCACAACTGTTTGGGGCTCTTCCCAGACAATCGCTTCATTCATTGAGAGTTTTGTGAATGAATGCCTACAAGTGCCATCAGCCTTTGTGGCTGTAGTTCTTGATGAACTGTGAGGGTGCTGGTGAGCGCTCTCATAGTCCATTGAGCTTCCTGGACTGAAGTAACTGCTTTCTCATATCGGAGGTATGAGCAGTCAACTACATTGACAGTCTGCAGGAGCCTTGCATTGCACCCACTTTCTGCCTACCGCGGGTGTACAGCTTTACAAATACCTAAGAAAAAAAATTGTAAATGCATATTTTTTACCTGCAAAAAATGTACTTTAAAAAAAAAATGGTTTTGAAAGGGCGAACTTATCCTTTAAGACATGGCTATTAATAGTTTCTTGAATCTTCAACTAATTTGTTTAAGCCGTAGCTTCAGAGAACCAGAAATTAGGAGCCAGGAATGCACGTTTGTAAGAAACTGAGTATACTCTCTTAAATTGTTCTGAAAGTGCAGATTTACCACTCAGGTCTGTGTGCTTGTATTCTCTCCCCGTCAGAGGAGAAATGTCTGCCAAGTGTTACCATCTCAAAAGCAAAGATTGTGATTGTTAAAAATGTCCGTTGTTGGCCCATTCTCAAAGATGCGCATACATGAGAGCTCCAAAATAATCAGATGCATATTGTCAGTACACGTTGACATTGTCATGCAACTGGATTTGGAATCCGATTTGTACACCCATTAATTCCTATGTATGCTATACCTACATTGTCTGTTTATTGATCAGTCGTTAGTATAGTTAATTTTTTATCATTATTTATGAAGGCAGGAACGACCTCCTCTCTCATTTCAACGAACAAAGGTAATCAATAACTGTCACATATTTCTTTCTTTTTTTTTTTTTTTTAACCTCAAGACCACAGATGACCTTTGGAGGACTGATTACAAGGTCTCCATTAGAACAGTATTATGCTGTAATACAAACCAGCTATGCATTTAAAGAATGGCTGAGCCCTGACACTCTCGCTATACTCTGGCATCATCGAATGCTTCCATGAATTATGGATTGTTGGAACAAATGAACTGTGTGCCCCTTTTTCTTTGTAAAATATAGAATCCTAGTGAGTGACAGTAAACTGGACACTGATTCAAAACTGTGTTTAGCCTTTACCTCCAAGCCACATTAAAATGAACCTCATTGTTTAGAAAGAGCTCAGATTTGAGACAGATTTGTGTGTTTTGGGTGATTTTCAGCAGATATAATGTAATGCTACATGTTCTAGAACAGCCATTAACAAACTGAAGAAAATCATTTCTTTGAGAATATTCAAGTATAATATTTTGGTGAGGGGTGACAAAATGCAACACAGTTTTATGAATTGATCAACACAGCTAGATATTTTACATTTTAAGAACTGTGAAGGTACAGCTTATGTTAAAAGTTGAAATTACACTTTTACAACCAACAAATATTTTCAACAACAAATATATTTGTTTACTGATGATATTTTTTGTGGCTGGAGTTCCACTGTAAGTTCTGACTTTGGGGGGGGGGGGGGGGGGGTGTTTTTTAAGTCCAGCACCTCCCCCCCTTTTTTTCCCCCCGAATGTTTAAAAAATGTGTAAACATAGTGAAAATAGCATTTTTTAATGCTCACTCTTTTGCACAGGTATGAAGACCACAGTCAGTGAAGCTGAGCATCCTTTGCTTTGTGAAGGAACAAGAAGAGAAAAGGGTGACTTGGCACTAGCTCTGATGATTACCTACAAAGATGATCAGTCCAAGCTGAAAAAGGTATTTCCATGGTCCAAAACACAATGTCAGTATGACTTGTATTTGCCTTTTATATTACTTTACCCTTCCTTTTTAGAATGTAAGCTCTAACTCCAATCCTCCAATCCCTCTTGTATTCAAGTGTACTGTCTCCCTCCAGCTGTTGGTGCTATATGAATCCTGTATAATATGGTAATATGTAAGACTGTGTACAAAGATGGTCATTCTGCATGAGGACGCAATTGTGTAAATTCTATGTAAAATGTATTTTCGGTATGGCTGTAAAGTTTGGAAGACGCTTACCCATATAACTCCAGTGGATGACTAAATTATTTTCTTACATCGCTCCCTAAATTTCTAACTACTTCACTAGAGAGAACAAAGACACAAAAATCTAGGGCTGAAACAATTTATCGATTAATCGGCAACTAATCAATTATGAAATGAATCGATTACCATTTTCATAATCGATTAATCGGTCAGCTGATTAGTTGGCCTGCATACAAAATGCATTATTTGTTTACATATCAGGAAATACAGTGCAGCACACCGTTCATACATTTCAGTTAGTGCCTGAGAACTTGTGAATGTGTGAGGAGCAATGCCTCATGGGACATGTAGTCCTGGGCAGGAAGTGAGTGGTTCTAGAGCCAGAAGTTTTCTTTACCTTGCTATAGGGGCCCTCTATACTGTACTCAACGCACAGCAAAAAGCACTGTAGAAACGGATGAAAAGCAAATTTTTGAAAGAAAATTGATCCACATGCATAAATTTTCAGATCAGAATATTCATATGAAAAATCTTTGTTCATTCGCTGAAAGAAAGACTGTTTAAAATTTTCACTTGTTTTTAACATTCTGTTTTAAAATGAATGCAATTTCTGAATGCAAACCACATACACTGTCTGAAAATTCCTTTGACCAAGCAGCTTTCTATTTCTAAATTTTGCTGTCGCCGTGGTTGAAAACGAACGTCGATTTGACCCCACTAATGATTAGAAAATCAAACGAACGTTCTTAAAATTATCATTTTTTTTTTTTTTTTTAAGGAAGACATTGTTTTTGTATGGCCAGCATATAATATATTACAAAATTATATTATGAAAATAATAGTTAGTTGCAGCCCTACAAAAAGCAAAGCCAGACTGACATACCGTCAACTTTCAAAAACTTTCCACTTTTGCACTCAAATTGGGATAGCACTGACTTTGTTTTATACATGTTCCCATTAACATAGCATGACTTATAAATAGCTGGTTACCCTTAAAGGTGTCTTGTATGCGTAAAAATATCAAGCGTTCCCTACTTTGTAATGTGTAGGAGGAGTTTGTGGAGTAATATTTAACAGAATTAAACCGATCTGTACTGTTGGCAGCTCTTCATTATCAGTTGTAAACTAGATTGGAACATTTTGTCCTAACAAAGGGATAAAAATGTAGAAGCTGACCTCCTGCAATGTGTGTTAATGAGGGATAGCTCAGTAAATGCCCAGTCTGTGTGAGGACAGGCACTGTCCAGAAACACTTGCAATCTGCCATGAGGCCTTCTCTTCAGGAACATCTAAAACGTAAGAAATATATTTTTCTAATTTGTTTTTCTTTTACGTATGCTGTGAGAATGGGGACAAATGGCAAACGTATAGTAAAGTTTTCTAAAATTTGACTGTAAAAGTGGAATGCGCTTTTTTTCCCAGATAAAGGCACAGCAATGTGCCTATAAAATGTCAAAAAATTTGAACTACTTAAGGAAGAGTTGAGTTTTAGCACAACCCAATTTCTCTTTTTAAATTAAAGCTCCCCCCTTTTCTGGGAATGTCATACCGTCTTCTCCCTTGCCAACATACCTCTTTATGTAGATGCAAAGCTGAATACTATAGTGTCACCTAAGTGACAGTTCTGATGGTGCTGGGGCTACTGACCTCACATCCAAGGTGGCGGAACCTAGCAGCAGTCTCTGATTTTGGATATTTACACAAGAGACATTTACGGGTAAAGCACATGCATAAAATAAGTTTAATGCTAGAACTGGGCGATTTTTCTAAAAAAAAAAAAAAAAAAAAAAAAGCAGCTTGATTCACGATTCCAATTTTTTTGATGGACACCGTGCAGGTCCTGAGGAGCTGCGGGCAGGAGTTTTTAGGCGAGGCCACGGCTTCAGCCTGGTCCGCAGCATCCGGCCTCACGGACTAGGCTGAAGCCGCGGTGTCGGCGTCGATTCTGGTGAGAAAAAAGTGTAAAAAATTAATTTGCTGAAATTTTGAATCGATTTGACCTCTCAATTCAATATTTAAATAGATTTTTTTCCCCAGCCCTATTTAATGCACATATAATTGTATGGGAAGATATTTGGAAAAATAAAGGTCTAGCAACAGGGTCATTTTAAGGGCCAGTTCACACCTGCACCATGTTCCTGAGCGATCTTCAGCCTATTCACTTGAATGGGCTGAAATTGCACTGAATCGCACGAACAGTCGTGCATGCACCACTTTTCAAAATTGCACTGCACCCGGATTGCATGGTGCAGTGGTACCGTGTGATCCAGTGCAGGCAAATGCACTGCGTTTAGGGATGTTAGGATTATATTGACACCTGCAGCAGATTGCACACCTAGAGCATTTTGAATGAGTTACAGGAAAACATTCCCATTTGTTTTTTTCATGGATAGTTACAGAACTAAATGAAAAACTAAATGATTCTGCAAGTATTCTTTCAGCTTTTTCTGTTTCATTTCCTTTTTTTACCTGCCTGGATGCTAGAGCTTCTTATTATTTTACATGAGGGCTTAAAATTTAGTGGCAGGCAGAGAAAAACTAGCAGTACTTACGGCAGTAATCTAAATAAACAATAAAAAATAAAAATTCTCAGCTCTCTCTTTCTGATCCACTGTTCTAAAGATGAGGCGTACAGCATAACACCCCATTCATGTAATTAGCTCTTAAAGTGGTATTAAGCCCAAAAGCAAACGAATTAATATTGCAGCTTGCCATTTATTAGATGTGATGGCTGCATTTGTATTTTTTTTTTTTTTTTTGATTTAGCCTTTCTTTCTTCTATTTTCATCTGGTGATCCAGCCAGTAAGTCTGTTGTTTTTTCAAAGAATAAAAACTCCAGCAGAATGTATAAGTTACAGAGATGAGACAAGCCAATTAACACTAGTAGGGGGTGCTTACAGTGATCGGCTTTTTATTTACCTGGGTAAAACCATTATCCCAAAAACAAACAAAACTGTTGCTGTAACTGCTTACACAGTATTAGCTGGAGTTTGCCATCTGTTAGATGAACTAGCAAATTTAAATACACTAACACTGACCAGCCTGACAATGCTGCTTTCCAAAGGTGCCCCCATTCTCCTTCATCCAGAGTGGGGCACTGTAATACAGGTGGTGTGTTATTGGCCAGATCACCAGGTGAAAACCGAGGGGGGTGGAAAGCGTAAGAAAAGAAAAATTATGCAGCCATCATCTCATTAGTAAGCTGCAATATAATACATTTTTGGATTGAATACAACTTTAAAGGAATGAGGGTCAAGCACAGAATTTTTCAAAGAGGGATCCTAAATGAAGGGAATACCCAATAAATCAATAATTTGCAGACGCTTGTTTCCCACCAGGTCCACTCAGCTGGAGCCCCAAAAAAATGTAATTAGGTTTATAGTTATCTGTTATTCTTTAAGATGGGTTTGCACTAATTTTGCAATTGTAATAAGTTTGATATCGTAATGAATGCAGAAGGCATGTTGCCCACTTAGTGGTGACTAATGACAATTGTGAGTACAGAAGAGTGTCCTAGACTGGGCTGCTTCTGGGTTTTATTATGCCTGAGGCAGAGCGATAATTCACCCTTATCTATTTGCTTTATAGCTTCAACATGTGTCCCTGAACAGTCTAGCTGTATAGCTACAGTATGAACAAAGTCTAATTAGGCATTGTTTACTTAGGAAAATATATAGAATGATACATTGCTTAATATTGTACTATAGATATATTCTGTTTTAAAAAATATTCTATAAGTAAAAGTGTCATATATTTATTGTGACAACTGGATCAACAATATTTGTCAGGACCAGGCTATTCATTAAGGTGTAGGAATGCGTGTTCATTTACTTTAACAATGATATATCGCTAGATGAATACACATAGCACTTGGCCAGCAGTGGGAGTTAAATATATAATTTCTTCCATTCATTGCCCCAATGCCTAAATAATATTTATGTGCCAATGGGAGGGGGGGATTTACAGCCAGTATTGATCGCCTGCCGCCTCTCTATTCTGCAGTGCTGTGCCGCCTCCTCTGTCCTACTCAGTACACACAGTCTGGATCTGCAGCCTCATATTCAAGCAGTAATAAACCCAAAAATGTCATGCATTTCCGTTTACCAATTGTTCAATGTGGTGGCTGCATCAGTTTTTTTTTTTCCTTAGGCCTTTTCCCCTCTGTTATCACCTGGCGATCTGGCCAGTAACACACCTCCTGTATAAGAGTGCCCCTACTCTGGTGGAAGGAGCACAGGGGACACATCTGGACAGCAGTATTGTCAGTCATGGGGGAGGGGGTTTTAGATGTACACAAACAAATTGAAGCCAAACTCTAGCTCACACTTTATAAGTAGTTACAGCAAACATTTTTTTTTCTTCCTTTTAAGATAAAGGTTTTACATAAGTAAATGCAAGCTGATCATTGTAAGCACCCCTGCTGATGTTAAAGCGGAGGTTCACACAAAAATTTTACTTCCGCTTTTTGGAACCCTCCCCCCTCCGGTGTTCCATTTGGCACCTTTCAGGGGGAGGGGTGCAGATACCGGTCAAAGACAGTCTATGAGAGTCTATGCCTCTTCATGTCCTGGTGCGCTGTCTGCTGGGACACACACGGGTCCTGGAGACAGCGTGGACCATTCCCATTGTGTTGCACGCCTCGTGCATGCGCAGTAGGGAACCGGGAAGTGAAGCCGCAACGCTTCACCTTCCCGATTCCCTCACCTAGAATGGCGCCAGGAGCAGCCGAGAGCCGAGCGATTGCTCGGTTGCTGACATCGCTGGACTCCGGGAAAGATAAGTGCCCATTCATGAAAAAGTCAGCAGCTGCAGTATTTGTAGTTGCTGACTTAATAAAAAAAATAATAATTTTGGCCGGACTCCCTGTTAGAAATGGTGTCTCATTTGCAACTTATACGTTATGCTGGAGAGCTTGTTCTTTTAAAAAGCAGACTTGCTGGATCACCAGATGAAAATAGAATTAAGAAAATGAATGCTGCCATCACATCTAAGAAATAGTAAGCTGCAAAATGATAAATGTTTGTTTGCTTTTAATACCTCTTTCAGGACAGTGTGTGGAAACTGTCAGCTTGTTTTGTGAATGATTTGCAGATCAAAAAGAGCGCTTTCACTCATTAAAACACAAGCTGACAACATCACGGGCAGGCTACTACTCTAGTCTGAGACAGCTTAGTGTAGTATCTGGCTTGTGCTATTGTCAGCTTGTGTTTTTGTGAATGAAAGCTGTAATTAATCACAACACCACCTGACAGTCTCCACTCTTTGTTTCTTGGAGCAGGCTGCAGGTCCACAGTGTAAACCAAACAGGAGAGATGAGGAGACAGTACTGCACAGCAGAACGATGATCTGTCTAGCAGCTTAGGAGGCGGAGGAGTCATAGATTATGCAATTTTCTTTTCTTCAACAATGGATTTGAGGAAGAAAACTCACTAGATTCCACCATCAGCACAGTCAGTGTGGTTTCCCTGCAGTCAGAATTCAATGATCAGCGGCGGCGGCAAAAGCTGTCGCGGTGATCGCACAAGAAGAACCCGACAGGCTGGTTGTATTGAATCACTAGATTGACTGACTAAATTTTGATCCGTCTATGGCTGGCCTTGGAAGTAATATGAACATTGTATTTAACCACTTCCCACCCGGCCAATGTATATATACGGCCGGGTGGGAGCCGCCTGCTCCTGATAGGACGTTCAGGAACGTCCTTCAGGAGCAGCGGGATCGCGCGCGCGCGCGCCCGCGCAGCGGCGCGATCCCGATGTGCTCGTGTCACCCGGACACGGCACATCTCAGATCGGCAGGAGGGCTCTGTGATTGGCCCTCCTGATCACATGACGGCCGTGTCCAATCACGGCCGTCATGTGATGTAAACAAACAGCCGGTTGCTAGGCAATCGGCTCTCCTCTCCTCACACGGAAGTCACCGCTGAGAAGAGGAGAGCAGAACGCTGCAGCCGGCTGATGATCAGTGAGTATGGGCTGCTTTTCACAGCTTTTTACTCACTGATCATCAGTGTAGTGTAAACACACAACACACCACACAGTGAAAACACAGTCCCCACATATGTCCCCAAAACACACATGTCCCCAAAACATACATGTCCCCAAATAATAAAAACACATGTCCCTAATAATAAAAACACATGTCCCCCACATATGTCCCACTAAAATCACGTCCCAATGATTATCTGCACACATATGTACGTGATCACCTGCACACATATGTACATGATCATTTGCGTACATATGTCCGTGATCACACAAACCAATTATTATACACTTAACGGAATTTTTTTTACCAAAAACATGTAGCAGAATAGATTTTGGCTTAAATTTATGACAAAATTTGATTTTATTGGATTTCTTTTCAAATAGAAAAAAGAAAATATTGTTTTTTTCCCAAATTTCCGCATTTTTTGCGCTTATATCGCAAAAAAAAAAAAACGGAGTCGTGAATAAATAACACCAAAATAAAGCTCTATTTGTGCGAACAAAATGATAACAATTTCATTTGGGTACAGTGTAGCATGACCGCGCAATTGTCACTGAAAGCGCTAGAGCGCTGAAAGCTGAAAATTGGGCTGGGAAGGAAGGGGGTGAAAGTGCCCTGTATTGAAGTGGTTAAAAAAAAAAAAAAAAAAGAGGAGTAAATACGAAATGGGCAGTACAGATAATGGGTCAGTGCTTAGGTTAAAAGATTGATGATGTTTAACCACTTGCCCCCCTGTAGGACGTCCATTGAAGTGATTATGCCTGGATGATATCAGCAGCTACAAGCATCATCCTGATAATTTTTTTATTTTATTTTTTTTCTCAGCCGATTCCCTTTTTTTGTAAAAAGCCATCCTAGTGGCTGATTTACCACCAGATGGCTTTTACAGGCAGCAAGAAGAGACGTCCTACTGCCATCTTCTGGCACCTAGCCTGCTATGCGATTAGACACTTCTGCCAGGTTACTATAGAACCAGCTGTGGGTCAGATGGTCCCTGGCCATCTCTACGGGCCTGAGAGTCTGGAAGCGACATCTTGACTCCAATTTTGGCAGATGTAAACAATGCAATTTTTTTTTTCTGGAAAGCAGAGATCAAGGTTTTTTTTTTTTTTTTCTTCATCTCATGCTTTCCAGGGTAGAGGAGAGTAAAGACAGATGTCTACATAAAGAGGACTTGTCACGAGGGATAAAAATACAAGTGATAAAAGAAATTCAAGGGACGATGTAAAAAAAAAAAAAAAATCTTTTAAAGTGCTCCAGTCCCCTCGCGATCATGCGCAGATGCGAACACGTACATAGGTTGCGCCTGTATATGTATTTCGATGTTTGCACCACACATGTGAGGTATCGCCACGAACAACACAATAATTCTAACATTAGACCCCTCCTCTGTAAACTAAAATGGTAACCTGTAAACATTTTTAAAGCGTGACCTATGGCAATTAAGTACCATAGTTTGTCGCCATTTTAAAGCGTGACATGTTGGGTATCTATTTACTTTACCTAACATCTTTTATATTTTTACTAAAAATTGGATTATTGTGTCTTTTGCGTTAAAAGTAATTAAAGTGTATTTGAAAAATAGTTGCGCAAATATCGTGTGGTATAAAAAAAACTGTAACACCCTACCATTTTAATCTCTTGGGCTGGGACTTTGCTTAAAGAAAACGTATTTGTATTTATATAGATATATATGTGTGTATATATATATATATATATATATATATATATATATATATATATATATATATATATATATATATATGTATATGTGTGTATATATATATATATATATATATATATATATATGTATATGTGTGTGTGTGTAATATATGTAAAGTATTTTTGTTGCAATCTTTGTTATATTGCAGCCATTTGCTAAAATCACTTAAGTTAATTTTTTCCTCATTAATGTACACACAGCACCCCATATTGACAGAAAAACCCAGAATTGTTGACATTTTTGCAGATTTATTTAAAAAAAACCCTGAAATATCACATGGTCCTAAGTATTCAGACCCTTAGCTCAGTATTTAGTAGAAGCACCCTTTTGCTCTAATACAGCCATGAGTCTTTTTGGGAAAGATGCAACAAGTTTTTCACACCTGGATTTAGGGATCCTCTGCCATTCCTCCTTGTAGATCCTCTCCAGTCCTGTCAGGTTGGATGGTAAACGTTGGTGGACAGCCATTTTTAGGTCTCTCCAGAGATGCTCAATTGGGTTTAAGTCAGGGCTCTGGCTGGGCCATTCAAGAACAGTCATGGAGTTGTTGTGAAACCACTCCTTCATTATTTTAGCTGTGTGCTTGGGGTCATTGTCTTGTTGGAAGGTAAACCTTTGGCCCAGTCTGAGCTCCTGAACACTCTGGAGAAAGTTTTCGTCCAGGATATCCCTGTACTTGGCCACATTCATCTTTCCCTCGATGCAACCATTCATCCTGTCCCTGCAGCTGAAAACCACCTCCACAACATGAGGCTGCCACCACCACGCTTCACTGTTGGGATTGTATTGGACAGGTGATGAGCAGTGCCTGTTTTTTTCCACACATACTGCTTAGAATTAAGGACAAAAAGTTCTATCATGGTCTCATCAGACCAGAGAATCTTATTTCTCACCATCTTGGAGTCCTTCAGGTGTTTGCTTTAAAAAAAAAAAAAAAAAAAAAAAAAACTCCATGCGGGCTTTCATGTGTCTTGCACAGAGGCTCCCGTCGGGTCACTCTGCCATAAAGCCCTGACTGGTGGAGGGCTGCAGTGATGGTTGACTTTCTACAACTTTCTCCCATCTCCCGACTGCATCTCTGGAGATCAGCCACAGTGCTCTTTGGGTTCTTCCTTACCTCTCTCACCAAGGCTCTTCTCCCCCGATAGCTCAGTTTGGTCGGACGGCCAGCTCTAGGAAGGGTTCTGGTTGTCCCAAACGTCTTCCATTTAAGGATTATGAAGCCCACTGTGCTCTTAGGAACCTTAAGTGTAGCAGAATATTTTTTGTAACCTTGGCCAAATCTGTGCCTTGCCGCAATTCTGTCTTTGAACTCTTCAGGCAGTTCCTTTTGACCTCATGATTCTCATTTGCTCTGACATGCACTTTGAGCTGTGAGGTCTTATATAGACAGGTGTGTGTCTTTCCTAATCAAGTCCAATCAGTAAAATCAAACACAGCTGGACTCGAAGGTGTAGAACCATCTCAAGGATAATCAGAAGAAATGGACAGCACCTGAGTTAAATATGAGTATCACAGCAAAGGGTCTGAATACTTAGGACCATGTGATATTTCAGTTTTTATTTTTTAATAAATCTGCAAAAATGTCAACATGTCTGTTTTTTGTCAATATGGGGTGCTGTGTGTACATTGAGGAAAAAAATGTACTTAAATTATTTTAGCAAATGGCTGCAATATAACAAAGAGTGAAAAATTAAAGGGGGTCTGAATACTTTCTATCCCCTATATATATAATTTGGGGGTCCTGAGTGATTTTCTAGCAAAGAAAAAATATTTTACATGTAGGAAAGAAATGCTAGAATTGGCCCGGTAGGGAAGTAGTTAAAGAGGAAAACGCTGGGAAAAGCATGGTAAGAGATAAAAAGGGAAATCTCTTGTTCATGTAAATCTGTGCAATTTCCTCCTTTTTGGATTTCTCCACCTGTTTTTCCTGCCAGCACAACTATAGAATATACCTTTTTTGTTTAATGGTAGCTTGTCTATAGTCTTTGGATGTCTAGCCAGTGCATCCATAACGTTGTTTTTTTTTTGTTTTTTTTTATAGTTTTCTTGGTTTTAAATAAGGAGTTGCAGTAGTTGCACAGAAATGTAACTTGAAGCATAATCTAAAATTCATAAACAGATCAGTTATGTTTGGCAGGTGTTCTTTTTAAAGTGCTGCAAGGTATACCTGGCAGGCTAAGCTGACTTGGTGGAATATCTTCTAATATGTTGTTGCCGACTAGTTTAGCGAATATCAACTCTGAGATGCTGGTTGCTATAGCAGCTGTCACATTGAGCAGTGTGACTATGCCATGACCGTGCAAGAAACATTTTCAACATGCTGCTGAAGTCCTCCAATAGATCATCCGTATGTGGTTGGTGCTCCTCAGTGACATGGAATACAAAGTTTTATTGGCACAGAATGCATAATGACCAACTACTGTATATGTGAATGACAGGATTGAGATCTGGGTGTTTGGACACCAAACGCAAGAAAAGCATTTTATCTTCTTGCTTGAGAGGATTCTAAGGACCAGTATTTCACTTCAAACATGCCCATCGAGTTCTGATTTAATTTCCCCATTGTCTGCTGTTCTATTCAAAGAATATTCTTGTTAAATGCATTGGTGTCGGCATGATGTTTATGCTGTTTGGATGTGCTTTAAATCACTAGATTGGTATATGGGGTATTTTTTTCTTTAAGTTATGCAGATAAATTAACAAACTTCTAAGGAAAAGTCAACATTTTGTGTCCTTTTCCCATTTATTCACCCAGATACTGGATAAGCTCTTGGATCGAGAAAGTCAGACTCATAAACCACAAACTTTGAGCTCCTTCTACTCCTCCAGTAAACCAACAGCAGCCAATCAGAAGTCTCCTTCTAAGCATGCCTCACAGTCTACAACAACTATAATAATATCAAGTAGTCCAGCCAGTCATCAGCAACCAGGAGTGACCCCTGCAGTCCATGGGGCAATAACTGAGAACTTTCCAGAGAAGATTCAAGGTAATTTCTGAGCTTAATGGTATATAGCCGAAGATGTGAAGCGGTCTTGTCACAATTTAAAAGCTGTAAATTATTGTAATGGGTCCTATTATTTCAGAGCTAGGCCAGGGGTAAAACTTGTTAACTTTCCAATGTCTAATGTGATAAAACTACATCTTTTCCATACTTTGTTAAACATTTTGAAAATAGCACGGCCGCATGGGTTCCACCCACACAGCCGCATGGGTTCCACCCACACAGCCGCATCATTCACAGCGATCTGTGAATGAGAGAGCTAAAAGTACCATCTGCCATTGTGGCTGACTGCTTGTAGTTCTCAGTGAACTGTGAGGGGGCTGACGAGTGCCTTTTTGTAGTTCATTCACAAGTCCTACAGCTTGTAAACAGTCAGCCTGTATCAGAGGTGCAGACTGAAAGCTGCAGGGCTTGTCTACAGGAGCCTGACATTGCACCCCTGATCCACTGAGCACCCGTGCAATGCTTTGCAGGCTCCTGAGGGAAAAAATAATAAATGCACCTTTTTTTTTCCCTGTAAAAATATGTGCATTTATTATTTCTTCCCAAAAGGTGAACTTAGCCTTTTAGGATTGCTTTATCTGGACTGTTTTTTTTAGGTATTTGAGCTGTAATTGAGTTGATAAAAACTGCTCTAAGTTTTGATAAGATCAATAACCATATGGTTTATATATAAACCCCATTCTTCAAAGAAGTTATACATCACTTGTAATGTCAGTTACAGCTTGTAAACAAATTAAGAAATTAATAGAACATGCTTTTAAAAATGCTGACAGTTATGTTCATGGGACACACCAGCACATAAAACAATCACAATGTCTAGTAACCCAATAAACTGATTACATTACGTGTTACTATAGTCTGATGGGTAAAAATTACTTCTGATTCAAGTTGCTCATATGGCTGCACAGGTGCCTTGTGAGGGTTAGTAAGGGGAGAATGTTTAAACTGTCCCCAAGGCCAAGTTCCAGCTATGTGGCTTGGCATGTTCGTGAGGGAAGCTGATCTGACCAATCCATTCCTGGTATCTCTGTGGTTTGAAGGTCACCCATCTAGGTTTTGGGTACTTATTGTTTTTTAAAATCCCCAGAACAGGTGACCTAATTAACTGCAAAGCGGGTAGGATCTTTGCTGCTTTTTAAAATAAGCCTTATAGTGTTTTTCTTTGGTTCACTTGCCTGTATGTCTAACAAACAGACGTGAATGATATATTTAAAGGGTGACTTTGTTAACAAATATGTATTCATTTATTGCAGACAACAACCAGAAATCCTCCAGTGAGCCTGCAGGGGAAGCACAGGTGTATAAGCAGGAAGTGAAAGTTCCTAGCCGACTAGCCCTTGGTAACCGGGGAGGCTATAATGGTCGATGTTGGGGGTCACCAGTGCGTCAGAAAAAGAAGCATACGGGTAATTGTTGTTAAAATAGTTATTTCTCTGAATTTTTTAATACATTATATGTTTTTTGGGCTTACATTTATGTATGCTGTAAAATTTAGGGTAAAAAATTTGTAAAAGCCACGTGATTAACCTGTGCAATTCCAGTGGTCTTTTCTGGGTTTAGATAGTAATGATTAGACCCTTTGTGATGGTCTGAAGGATAATAGTAGTAGTAATACAGGTGTAGGTGATCTCTTTGAAATGCTTGCTTCCTCTTCCTAGAGTAGGTATTTAAAGGAGCTAAGAATTATGTAAAACAAATTGTTGGTGTAACTTAATTCATCTAAAATGCATTTACTTGATCTGCACTCTTTAGGAATGGCCAGTATTGATAGCAGTGCCCCAGAGACCACATCTGACAGTTCCCCAACCCTTAGTCGCCGACCTCTTCGTGGAGGCTGGGGAGCCACTCCATGGGGGCGAGGACAAGACAGTGACAGCATTAGTAGCTCATCCAGTGACTCACTTGGTTCATCATCCTCTAGTGGTAGCAGGCGAGCAAGTGGTGGAGCTAGAGCCAAGACAGTGGAGATGGGCAGGTAAGAACAATGCTCATTAATATAGTGCTGGTTATTTCCATTTTGGTCAAAATGTTGGGGTGTATAATTCTGATTATTTCATTTACCTAGGTATAAGGGACGTCGTCTAGAGAGTCACGCTCCGCATGTCCCTAATCAGCCTTCAGAAGCTGCTGCCCACTTCTATTTTGAATTGGCAAAGACTGTCCTCATTAAAGCTGGGGGGAATAGTAGCACTTCCATATTCACACATCCTTCATCCAGTGGTGGACATCAAGGCCCCCATCGCAACTTGCACCTGTGTGCCTTTGAAATAGGACTCTATGCCCTGGGTCTGCACAATTTTGTGTCTCCAAACTGGCTTTCTAGGACGTACTCTTCGCATGTTTCCTGGATAACTGGTGAGAAATGCTAAAGTAACCGGAAAACCAAATTGTTGGCACTTTTGCCACTACTTTGTATCATCTTTGCTTCGTTTTGCTTCCTTTTCTTTGTATATTCTTCTTTTAAGTGTGAAAGTTGTATAATATGGCAATGTAACTGGAAAGTGGCAGGTGAACGAAGACTCTTTGGATATAAATATGGGATGGAAGGAGAAAAACATATGGGTGGCACACAAGGGAAAGCTAGTTTATTTGTTAGTGTGCACTAAATTGGTATTAGACATGTGGATGTCTGTCAATTAACCCACTGGCTTTCTGTTGCTTGTGGATCAGTTCCTGACTTTGCCCTGATGAAACGCCATAGCTATATTTTTATATACGTGAAATTGACAAACGATGACAAAGATATTCTCATGTAAATGGTTGTACCACTGGAGTGTCGTATTGGTAGAATATTCTTATTCTTGGGTGAATTGCCCCCTTTAAGCAAAAAAATATGAGATGGAAAGGAAAGAGAAATGCGTAATCTGTTTATGGCAAGGTTTTCTGCTTGTTTCTCTCTCTTAGCTGCTTGATGTGAAAAATAACGTGACTACCTAATTTTGGATTTCAGGCCAAGCCATGGAGATTGGTAGTGCAGCCCTGAATATCCTTGTGGAGTGCTGGGATGGGCATCTAACGCCTCCAGAGGTGGCATCCCTGGCAGACAGAGCTTCTCGAGCCAGAGATTCTAACATGGTGCGAGCTGCAGCTGAACTGGCTCTGAGCTGCCTCCCTCATGCCCATGCATTAAATCCTAATGAAATCCAGCGAGCTCTGGTACAGTGTAAGGAACAGGTATGTATGAGTGTGCCTAATTTTAAAAGGCCAATATTTTTGTTATTTGATATATTGGTGGACTTTTCTAGGGATGTTATATGAAAATAGCTGAAGTTAAAGCTTTGGACACTTTTTGTTTAGGGCTTCATAATACCGTAGCTGTCTCAGCTCTTATGCAGCTGAGAACAGAGTGAATGTGATCACTTATAATAAAGGAAAAACAGGTGTTTGTGATGTGTTGTGTGTGTTTTTTTTTTTTTTTTTTTTTATATATATCTATACACAAATGTTTTGCCTTTCATTACCATTTTAAATTGAATGGGTTGTTTTACAAGGAGAAGGTTTACATATGTGTTAACCAAGTCTATAGTGCATAGGGTAAACTTGTACACAAAGATCGTATACAGTAAATCAGAACACTGCAGGCTAAATAACTTCTTTTGTTATCTGCCCAGGACAACCTGATGTTGGAGAAGGCATGCATGGCAGTAGAGGATGCAGCTAAGGGAGGAGGTGTTTATCCAGAGGTCTTGTTTGAAGTGGCTCATCAGTGGTACTGGCTGTATGAGCAGATGGCTGGTGGGACTCCAGTTCCACGAGAAGGAGCTACTGGCTGCAGTGCAGGAGCATCACGTTCTGTGGTAGAAGCTGTGCGTGGACTTACAGACAGCAGGATAATAACCGATACCTCCACTGTAACTGTGGCAGCAGCAGTGACTGCAGCAACTGTGGTTCCAGTGATTTCAGTTGGGTCAACAATTTACCCGCCACATACTGCAATGGCTCATCCTCACACCCAAGGACTACACCCCTATTCCACTCTGCAAACACATATACCGACAGTCTGTACTCCCCAGTACATTGGAATTCCTCGGCAGCAAATGTCGCAACCCACCGTCTTCCCAGTACCCGGGACACTGTACACACAGGTAATATGATTTTAGGATATAATGATAGTTCAGTGGTTTTCTGTTCACTGATGGTTGATTTATGTGGTTCATTTCCTTGTTTTATATAAATCACTATTGAAAGAATACTGCATTCTCACAGATGACCTATGGTGGTACTCTGGTAGATGTCAAATAATTTAGGAACAGAATGTTATTTTTCTAAAGCTACACTCCAGGAAGATATAAAACACACACATTATGGAGCTCTCTAATTATGAATATGAATATAATTTTTTTTCTTTAATGCAAGCAGTGAAAGTGTGAAGCGATTCAGTTTGCATTGTGCGCTATACAAGTATTTCATTCATTCATTCATTATGGGTACCGTGTAAGGCTCCTGCATACTCTCCCTCCAGATTTCTTCCTGTACCTAGGTACAGGCTTTCAGTTAGAAACCTGGAAGAAGATTGCATAAACTAAGCGCGCACCAATTAGTGCTCTTGTAGTCAATTGAGAACTACAAACTCGTCTGCCACCATGGAAGATAGGACTTGTAGTTCATTCATTCACAGATCTCTGTAAATGAATGATGCAACTGTGTGGACAGAGGCCTGAACAGCTGTGCCGATTTTAAATGATAGTGGCTGCTGGAGAGAGGAACCCCTACCCACTGTCAGGAGAAGGGGCTTGGGGTGAGGAAGCAGGTACTGGAACATGTTACACCTTAAAAATTTAAATGCACAGGGATTGCCCTCAGTTACATTAGTTACTTGGACTAATAAGCGTTTGTCTGACTCATGAGGGCTTATAATATAAAAGTGTGGTACAAAAGGTACTAACAGAATGGGGGTGAATCAATGGTAGGCAAAGGTATGATAGGCTTCCCTGAAAAGGTAAATCTCCTAAAGGTGGAGAGAGTAGAAGATGGCCAGATAGATTTGGGGTAGAAAGTTCCATAGGATGGGAAAGGCTCTGAAGAAGTCCTGGATCCCAGCATGAAAAGAGGTGATGAATGAGCTAGCGAGCAGGCGATCTTGTGAAGAGGACAGTTTGGGTGATATTTTGGAACTAGGTTGCTGATGTAGCTGGGGGCAGAGTTGTGGATAGCTTTGTAAGTTTTTGCATTTTGAGTTTAATGTATTGGAAACCAATGGAGGGATTGGCAGAGTGGGGTGGCAGACACGGAGCTGTTGCTAAGGTTAATGAGACTGGTAGCAGCATTTGTGATGGATTGAAGGGGGGGTAGCCTATATAGAATGAGTTGCAGTAGTAGAAGAAAGAGATAAAAAGGAAATGAATTAGTAGCTTATTGGTGTCATTGGTTAAGAAGGGACATATTTTGGAAATGATATGGAGGTAAAGGCAGTAAGGTTTGGACAATGATTGGATTTGGGTTTAAAAGGGCAAGTCAGAGACTGGAGTTACATCTAACAATTATTGATCTAGATTAAACGTAGAACTAACAAAGCTTAAAATTGCTCCCAACCCCCTGCTAACACCTATACAAATTGCCCTGTAGAATAAAAATGCTTATACTTGCCTATTCAGGTCAGGTGATTTGCTCCCAGTGGCCAGCTTCAGGGGAGGGACAGCGGACACCAGATTCCCTGTAGTAAGCCTGTGGGTGAAATCGCTGTCCTGGCATTCCATCCGTTGTCTCCTCTTCTATGAAGCCAGCTGCTGGAGAGATCATGTGACTGGTAAATGCATCTTCCTTTTACAGGGTAGTTGGTACTGTAGATGTTAGAAGGTGGGTGAGAGACATTTTAAACATAGTTCTAGCCTCATTTTCTACTTTTATGGTCCTTTTTATAGTGCATTTATTAAATATAAAAATAAAATCGTGTCACTGAAGTGACCAGCTGAACAACTTGTGCAGGCAAATGCAAAGCCATCTCATATAACGATCCAACCATCCAGATGACTCTGGGTGGAAGTTTAAAGCTCCAGCTTTGGGTGACACCTCGTGTCCAGTTTGCTTTTTCATAGGTATATTGCTTAATCTGTTGTACCTTTTTGTAATTGTCTTTTCATTTTGTAGGGTGTCCACCCAGCTTTCATTGGAGCACAGTACCCCTACACAGTTACAACTCCTTCCATAGCAGCTACAGCCGTCTCCTTTCCAGGGGCACCAGTTCCTTCAATGACCCAGATTGCTGTTCATCCTTTCCATACAGAGGCAGGGCTTTCACTGTCTTCTAATGTAGCAAGTAAGTGAGCTTTGGTGTATATAATGACATTTGTGTGTAATCGGCTGTACATTACTATTTCACTCTCTAGTGAACATGTGCATTTATCCTGTACACTCATGAGAGCATCTACTCCTTTTGGAGAAGCAGATAATACAGTACTACATCTTTGCCTCTAGGTGTCACTCTATTCCCTTTGCACACTTGGAACAGAAAGGATGTTGCTGTAGCAACAACAGACCCGATCGACTTTAGATGGCAATGCAAAGGAAAGTTAATTTTCAAACTGTTTGGGAGGCTAACTCGCATATCTTACTGTGGAATAACTGTCTTGCTTTAATTTTAAGAAAAAATGTCTGGCTTGTAGAATGCAATTTAAATTGTTCTAGGCAACATAAACTTTCTGTTGCTCCACTCAGTTGTTTTTTCCCCTAGAAAAGAGAATTATTTTTTTTTTTTTTGTTTCAACCCTCTGCTTGATTACGGCAGCTTTTATCAATTAAGGTGGAGATTAACGTATAAAGTAATGTTTAAAGTGCTTCATCCCAAAATTACCAACTACCAATATCCGTTTTTCTGACTGCTCTGAACAAATGCAAGAAGTCTGGTTGTAGCATCATTCATTTAACTCCAAGTGTTCTGCTGTCTTTTGACAGGCATGGGGCAAGTGTTTAGTTATGAAGGGCTCAGGTAGGGATTTTACTGATCAGAATATATAAACTGTTAATAATAATACACCAATTCTACATGTGTAGTGCCTCTGAACACAGACGCAAGTGCAGACAGTTACCAAGTGACCACCACTGTTTTTCAGAAAGAATGTACTTATGGATGACAGGGACACCCACAAGACAACTTATTTTTCCTATTGCTGTGAATTGTTAGGCAGGCTAAACTGGGGTGTTATCTATTACAGTTATAACCTTTCTTTATTCTAAGGTCCCTATATTAAAAGTAGTGAAGTTCTTGGCGGCTTTTGTTGTCTTTTTCTAGTTAAGGCAACCCATAGATTAGTCAGGCCATAGATAGTTTGATGTGGATGAGGGGAATCCTCCCCACTGAGCTATTGTATTATGCATCAGTGACTTCCCCACCATCAGATTGTACAGATCATGCAGGGGAAATTCCACAGGGTGGTTGTATAGAAGTCGATCAGTAGATCGACTGCTGTGCAAACTCCTTGCCCATACATGGATCTAAATTCATCTTGCCCCTGCTGGACTGACCGCAATTAGATCCATGTATGGCAGCCTAACCTTCTGGTGACGGCAGGGGATCCTTCTTTCAAAATCAGGCATTGGCCAAATTCTGGCTTGGGTGTAATCTACCTGGAACCTGTTTGATTTATAACTCTGCAAAGGTTGGTTTATTACTGTTACAAACAGCCCCTCCCTTTCTATAAGATTTCCTGCCATAGAAAAACACCTTCAATTATAAAATCATATTCTGCAGTAATACTCTTTTTCCTGGCCTGCTGAAGTCTACCATTTTGGTGGAGCCAGCACTTGCTCAGCACTACACTATTTTATGAAATATACCAGACAGGTTGTACAGTAAAGGGCATAAAGTGAGGGAGTACTATTCTAAATATATAGTGCAGATATAGAATAAAAGGTGATTCAAATTCCCATAACAGTAAAACTACAATATTGTTAACAATGAAAGTGCACGTGCATATTATAGTGTAAATAATCATTTTTTTTTTTATATAAAAATTAACAAAATAGTTCATTTTTCTTCTTAAACCAAAACTTATTTTTTTTCTTCAAATGTAAAATGGCATTACACCATTATATTGCACCCAATGTGCTCTCCTGGAATAACACTCACCAGATTGCCTCAACCTCCTTAATTAAAAAGGTCATAAAATGCATGGGTGCTCAATTTCCTTGTCACTCTTCATGTACACCAGTCAGGGATCCAACATCTTTCTCCTCTCCACCATGTCACCATAAACCAGAGAAAACTATATAGGATATCATCATTTATTAAAACAATTGCTAAAACATATACAGGCTGCTTACATAGTATGGTGCTCTCTTCGGCACTAAGATTGTCCACGTTAGATAATGATGTAGGTCGCCATTGCTCCGCTCCACTTGGAGCTGGCATGGGTTCCACTGTTAGAAGGAAGGCACCCGGAAGTGACTGGAAATTATGCCTTAAAGCAAGTTTCGCCAATAGACGTCATCAGGAGGCACTTCCTGATGAGGTCTATTGAGCGGCAGCAACCTATTTCAGTATTTAAGGCAGATAATCTGGGTGCTGAGGAGGTGCACCATACTATGTACTGTTGAAATGTTAATGTATTTTTTTTTATTCTATATCTGCACTATATATTTGGTATAGCACCCCCTCACCTTATGCCCTTTTTTTTGATGTGTAGGTACACATTTGGGGTTGGCGGCTATGCCACCAATTTTCTATATTTGGTGCAAGGTTTAATTTATATAGGTTGAAAAAAAGATACAAGTCCAACAATTTCAACCAATCCAAAAAAAAAAAAAATCACACAATCCTACACCCACAGTTGATTCAGGGGAAGGTGAAAAACCCCACTTAAAGTGTTACTAAACCTGGTAATATGAAAATAGTTTATTAGTGCCCACAGCTTATAAATCTTCTTTTTACATTAAAATATTGCCACTATATACCTTTTTGACTGATCTGTATACCACGGTCAGTGATAAACTGCAGTTTTTCCAGTGCTGAGAGTTCAGGTAGGAGGAGATTTCCACTGCAGCCTGTATACACACCCACATGTGTGATGCCAAGATCATGTGACCTGGCTTGCTCTGAGAACAAGTATTCTCTCCAGCATAAAAGACACAACTGAGCATGTGCAAGTTGTCTACCCTACCTTAGCTGGCTTTCTCCAGATAGACAGTGCGGAGGGAAGGATCTGTGCATACAGGATAAAACAGCCTTTTTACGCAGTGCAGAGGATTAACCTCTTAAGTTCCACAGTGAGTATAACAAGCATGCTATGTTGCATGTACATACGGACTTTCATGTTTTGGGTTTAGTAACACTTTGTTATTGAGGCTGCACCGTGAGGCCTAAAAGCTAATTTAACGATCCAGACTTTTGGATGTTACATTTCATTGTAGTGCTGTAATTGACTGATATGGAAAACATTACTTATTCTTACCTTTATGCAATGTTCATGACATTTTGTGACAGCACTCACACAGTTATTCCTCTTTATGCATTAATAAGATCTGATGGGTTCATTGAAACAAACTGGGGGGTGAAAGAAGGCGTGGAGCTTTTAACCTCTGTTGATTTCCTGTATCTTTTTAAGGTTGAGGATAGAAATCCCCCAAAAACAAGGAACAGAACGGGGGCTTTTTGGCTTGTATCCTTAGCCTCACCCTACATTGGGATCCTGTTCTTTTAGCACAGGATTGTCCGAACTAAACCCCAACAAGCATTGATTGCAGCCTGCATTTGAACAAAGACAGAAATATTCCCTGCACACTCTCCTTTCCAGTAGTGTAAACTGCTATTTGGGCAACTTTGAACATTGTATACTGTGTGTGAGTATTGGATTTCCATTTGTCTTTGAAATCATTCATTATGCTGTTTGTAGAAATTCAAATACTACATTCAGAAGGACCTCTCCCAAGGAATTCCATCCCTTTTTTTTCTCCCTTATTCTATTTTTCGGAGTATCTCTTCAGGCCTTTATTATGTTGAAAAGGACCATTTCCCGGTGAGGCTGTTTAACCTTTAAGGGAACAGCACTGATGGGTAAAGGCTCGTATTTTGTGAGGAGTGTTACAAGCATCATGCATTTTAAGAACTGAGTCATGGTTTATTTGCAGATATTTGTTGGGGTTTCAAGGTGTTATTTTAACTTTCCACATTTTTCTGTTGGTGATATTTTATTCAAATGGGTGGAGTTGGTCTGCAAGAATCTTGTACACAGTGGGATAAGGATTTACTCAAGAGAAGTTTGTCCAAAGCTTTTCTTGCCATACTTCGCTTGTGAGTCACAGGAGTGCACTTGGGCTCTCCTGTGACCCACAATCAGCTAAGAGTGGACTAAAGCCTGCTGTCAACGGGCGTCACAGAGCTGCTCCAGGGTCTGGAAGGATCCCAACCATATTGTCGGGATCCACCCAGAGCTCTGACAGCTGGCGCTAGCACTCAGCGCGGCTGAGAGCCAAGGCCAGCTGAGCCTGCCCCTCCCCATCCCAGCACCCTAGTGAGCACTGGAGGGGCAGAGAATGGTTACTGATGGTCACTGCTGTCTGCTCAGGGCTGAATTTAGAACTAAGCGATCATGTCATTGCTTAATTCTTGGGTTTAGAGACAATTGGGGACAACTGCAGCATCTGACCGATGCTGCAACATGGAGATGAGTATGTATATTTTTTGTTCTTGCACCCCAAATTGCTTCTTTAGTGGAAGAATGTGGAAAATGCCAAAATGTGATGTGAAGTTGGGACCACCTTGTCTGTAAATGAAGAAACCTTTTCTGTCCCTAACGTCTGTTAATGTCCTACCATTTCTGATTTCAGTAGGAAGCGTTCATACAGGAGCCACCTTTCCCACAATCCCCGGGTCCACCATAACTACAATTAGCACCCAGCCTGCCCAAATAGTTACTGGAGGCTTCCCTGCTGAGGATGAACAGCACAGTCAGCCAGTCAGTCCTCAAGGATTACACTACCTCCACTCAGCTTATCGTGTTGGTAAGTAAAATTTACTGTGGAGAGTGCTATTATCCTTTACTGCATGTTTTACCAGAAAAGTTGATATGATCTACGTTTATGTACAGAGTCTGGTATTTTTAACTAACAGAGTCAAAATCTATGCGTATTCCATAATTCCTGCTGTAAAGAAAGTTACAGTGCCTTGAAAAGTATTCATAGCCCTTGAAATTCTGCAAATTTTGTCATGTTGCAACCAAAAAGGTTAATGTATTTTATTGGGATTTTTTGTGATAGACCAACGCAATGTGGCACATAATTGTGAAGTGGAAGGAAAATTATAAATTTTGTATTCAGCGCCCCTGGGTCAATACTTTTGTAGAACCACCTTTCATTGCAGTTACAGCTGTAAGTCTTTTTGGGGATGTCTCTACCAGCTTTGCATATCTAGAGAGTGACGTTTTTGCCCATTTTTCTTTGCAAAATGGCTCAAGCACTGCCAGAATGGATGGACAGCATGTGTGAACAGCAATTTTCAAGTCTTGCCATAGATTCTCAATTGGATTTAGGTCTGGACTTTGACTGGGCCATTCTAACACATGAATATGCTTTGATAAAAACTATTCCATTGTAGCTCTGGTTGTATGTTTCAGGTCAGTGTCCTGCTGGAAGGTGAAACTCTGCCCCAGTATCAAGTCTTTTGCAGACTCTAACAGAGCTTCTTCTAAGATTGCCCTGTATTTGGCGCCATCCATCTTTCCATCATCCGCCACATAGCATTTTGCTTTTAGGGCAAAAAGTTAAATTTTGGTCTCATCTGACCAGAGCACCTTCTTCCACATGTTTGCTGTGTCTGCCACATGGCTCCTTGCAAACTGCAAACAGGAATTCTTAGGCTTTCTTTCAATAATGGCTTTCTTCTTGCCACTCTCCCATGAAGGCCAGATTTGTTGAGGGCACAACTAATAGTTGTCCCATGGACAGGTTCTCCCACCTGAGCTGTGGATCTCTGCAGCTCCTCAAGAGTTACCATGGGCCTCTTGGCTGCTTCTCTGATGAATGCTCTCCTTGCCTAGCCTATCAGTTTAGGTGAACAGCCATGTCTTGGTAGGTTTGCAGTTGTGCCCTACTCCCATTTTCGGATGATGGACTGAACAGTGTTCCGTGGGATGTTCGAAGCTTGGGATATTTTTTTTATAACCTAACCCTGAATTAAACTTCTCCAACTTTATCCCTGACCTCTTTGGTGTGTTCGTTGGCCTTCAGGATGGTGTTTGTTCACCAAAGTTCTCTAACAAACCTCTGAGGGCTTCACAGAACAGCTGTATTTACACTGAGATTAAATTACACACAGGTCGACTTTTTTTCCCCTTATTAGGGGACCTCTGAAGGCAATTGGTTCCACTAGATTTTAGTTAGGGGTATTGGCATAAAGGGGGCTGAATACAAATGCACGCCACACGTTTCCGATATTTGCACTGCACCGCTTTATCTGACAACTGCGTGTTCGTGCAACGTGGCTCCCAAACAAAATTGACGTCCTTTTTTCCCCACAAATAGAGCTTTCTTTTGGTGGTATTTGATCACCTCTGTGGTTTTTCTTTTTTGCAATATAAATAGAAAAAACAATTAAAAAAAAGAAAAAAACGCATTATTTTTTGCTATAATAAATATCCCCCAAAAATATATATAAACAAATGTTTTCCTCAGTTTAGGCCGATACATATTCTTCTACATATTTTTGGTAAAAATCGCAATTAGCATATATTGATTGGTTTGCGCAAAAGTAATAACGTCTCCAAAATAGGGGATAGTTTTATGGCATTTTTAGTAATACATTTTTATTTACTAGTAATGTCGGTGATCAGCGATTTTTATTGTGACTGAGACATGGCGGACACATCGGACAATTTTGACACATTTTTTGCACCATTGGCATTAATACAGTGATTAGTGCTTTTAAAAAATGCATTGATTACTGTAAAAATGTCACTGGCAGTGAAGGGATTAATGTGTGTCCTAGTTTGTGTTCTAACTGAAGGGGGGGATGGGACTGTGCAGGGAAACCAACAGATCGCTGTTCATACTCTGTATGCACAGACGATCTGTCAGTTCTCTCCTCAGAGAACCGGAAACACACACATTTATACACACAGTTCCGGGTTCTCTGTGTGCCCCAAGTGATCACAGGAGCCCGGCGGTGATCGAGACCGCCGGGCACTCACATGGGCTTGGGGAAGAAGCTGGGGGCTCGCACATGCCCCCTAGTGGCCACAGGGCCAAGCGAAATTACATAATGTTGTTTCGCCCAGCCGAGCCATTCTACCGCAGTACAACTGCGACAGCTGGTCGGCATGTGGTTAAGATAAACTTTCTGACTTTACAACCACTTTAAGGGTGTGTTGGTGTCTGTGAGCATCTGCAAATAAAAATGCTCTCCAGGAAATTCAGCACACCTTTTAGACCCCTTGATTGCTTGCATTATCTCTGTAAACACCCTTTTTACACTGTGTTTCTTTTCTTCATTAAGGCTGGGTTCGCACTATTGCGAATTGGATGTGGGTTTCCCCCGTATCCAATTTGCATAGCAGGAGATTCTGAGCGTGTCTCTATGGAATCGGTTCACACATCTCTGCAGTGGCTCCAGTGCGACTCCTGCTGTGAGTCGATGCTTTCTATAGTGTGAACCCAGCCTTAAACAATATTTTTAAATTGGTAAGCTGAATCCTGTAATCAGAAATCAAAGATTCTTTACCTGTGAGGGCTCCAGATCCCGGCCCCCCACCCTATGTGAACGAGTAAGGGGTACATCGTACCCCTACCCATTCACCTGGGGAAAAACTGTCAATTAAAAACACAACACAAGTTTTAAAATTAATTTATTAATCTGCTCCGGGGGTCTTCTTCCAACGTCTCCACTCTGTTCAGCCCCTTCTCCCGCTCTCAAGCGTCTTCTCCCGGGCTCCTCCACTGTCTTCTTGGAGCATTTACTAGCGGAGGAGCCCGATCTCCTCCCATCCTTCTTCCCTCTTTTCTCTTCTTTCTTCTTCCGATGTTGACACGGCGCTGTCTTCCGCTGTACTGGCTGGTGTGACGTGTGCGGCGACTTATATAGGTATAGGGCGTGGTCACCGGGTGATGTCACCATGTGACCCGCCCCTTTATGACGTCAGAGTCCCAGCATGCCTCGGGACTTGACGTCATAAAGGGGTGGGGTCACCATGTGGCTAGCTAGCAGTCAGTGCTGGGCTTTCTTATCAGGAAGCAGAGCATGCTTTACAAAATGGTATGAGGAATGGCGATATTGTGTAAGTTGATTTAGCCTGTACCTTTTTTTTTTTTTTTTTTTTTTTCTTAATGTTTTTATAGTGTGAAAGTAGTTATTGTGGTCTGAAGGTTGAAACCCAACTGAACTGTGTAGACACACCACTGTACTCATCGCATCGCTGCATGACAATCGACAGTTGATGGCCATTTACATTACATACATACTTTCAAATAACATGAAAGGTTACATTTGCAAGAAAATGACCAGGATGAGGGGGTTCTATAGAAGCTCTAGTGGAAGTAGAAAATCCTTTTCATGTACCTAGCTTCTCTCTCGCCTGCTATGCATTTTTCCTGAGTGAATTGACCAAAATATAAATAGAAACAAAGAAGCTTTCGGCAATCTGATACGAGAACTGCTTGTTCTGAATGTGATGCGCTCTCCTGAGTAGAGTATAAAGCGGTGTACATCCTCCTCATCCACCATCTTTCACAGCTGGCGGTGACAATAACACAATGTTCACCTGAAGACTGACAGCTGAAATTGACCTGTAGCTGTAATTTGTGTGTCTTGTAAAATACGGTCCAGGTTACACAATACAGTCACTTTATTGGACATCACTAAGAGTTTTATCTATCTCTGTTCTGATCAAACTGTGAGCCAATCACATGAGCAGAAACTGATATCTCTCGCATACAGAACACTCCCAATATTATCCTGATTGTCATGGTTTCAAGGAAATAACATCTGAATTTTATGGCAGATTTAGAAAATCAGATGGCTGCAGATTGAAAGGTTTAATAAAATGAGTGCAACAGTAATTTAGATTGCATCATTTTTAATGAAAGTGGAATTTTCCTTTGCTGAGGGAGTTGTTATATTTGGCGTACACAAGCCCTTCATGTTAACTCGCCTGAATGAGATGTAAAGCTGGCAGTGTAGCCTTTTTTTTTGCAAAGCATTTAAACAAACAAATATTTTTAACTGGTATGATCAGGCAAGTTTCTTATAAAAGTAATATCCTGTAAAAACCTCCAAGGGCTCATCCGCGCTCATCATACCTGCCATCTGTGAAAGCTGCCTAATCATGTCATAAGATAGATGGTTCATACCAGTGTGGCTTTGAAATCTCGCTACTTCAGGGCAATTTCAAAGAAGCAAATCAGTGCGATTTGCACCTCCAATTTGCGGCTTGTGACTTAATTTAACAGAAGTGTAAGCATGTTGCAGTGAAATTGGAAAAAAGTAGTGCAGGAGCTTTTTTCAAAGTCACTGAAGCATAAGTAGCGCCAATTTGAATGTTTCCATTGCCGGCAATAGGGTGAGACTTGTCAGACAATTTGGAGCGGTCAAATCTCATGACAAATCGCACCGGTGTGAACCAGGGCCTAGTATAACTGGTAATCAGTAGGATCACGGATAAACACAACCTCAGATCACACAAGTGTATAGGTAACCCAACACTAATTAGGAAAAGACTGATATAACTAAGGATGGAATGCTGCCAGGTGATCTGGAGGGGAAGCTACATTTAATGCAAAAATGGGAGAGAAAAAACACAAAATCTGCATAGTGTAGTAAATCAAATCCAGAAAATGTATTAAATGAACTGACGGGTTAAACCAAGAGAAGGATGGTGGAATACCGCAGTGTCATTGTACAATGAGGAAGACTCCAATCTTTGACATGGACACCTGTGCCTCGGCCAAAACCATAAATGATCCAGTGAAGGCAGAACCTCAGCACTGCTGTGAGATGCATTGGACCGCCGAATGGCTTGGACATGCATCCGCGAAAACCATGATCCACCCTTCTCTGACATTGCCCTTGGCAATGGGCAACAGGGCGCCTTTCAAGAAATTGCCTTCAAAGTTATTTACTTTAGGGTCATCACAGAGGACATGGCAGCATTCTTTACATCTGGAGGAAAGGAGATTTAATCTCCAAATATGGAAATGCTTCTTCAAAGTAAGAGCTGTGAAAATGTGAACTAGACTCCCTTATTAGGTGGTTCTGTCCAGCTCAGTAGATTGCTTTAAAAAAGGCCTGGATTTTTTCCTAAATGTACATAATATAACTAGGTACTAATATTTAGAGTTAAAGTTGATCCAGGGAATATCAGATTTGCCTCTTGTGGAATTGGGAATGATTTTTTTTTTCCTCTGGAGCAAACACAACAGCTCTGCGGGGGAGGTCGCTGGACTAACCTCAAAAGGTTAGTACAGCGGCTCCAACCAGAGCTGTCAGTTTTTTTTTCATGCACGAAAAAAGGCGAGTGTGTACCCGGCTTAAGCCAGATATATACATTAAAGCCAGTACAGTCCTGGCTGCTCTACCACTGTCCATAACCCTGCTCTGCTGGAGTAGTACACAGAGCCATACTTCCACGCTTGCTTGCTGTAATGCTTACTAGGAACAAGGATTCATCTCCATGTTTTTTTTACACATTCTGGGTCAGAGTCTTCATCTCAACATAACAAAAAGTAGAGATCGCGATATCACCGCTCCAGGTAGGTCAAGCAACAGTGGAAAACCTTCTCAACCAGCTTGGAAGCCCAGGTGCCGGCAATGCATATAGCAATTAAAGACAGGAAGAAGATCTGGACAGCCGCACTCTAAAAAAAACGTTTTTTTTTTGCCTTTTTATGAAAAAATTCTTGTGAACAAAATTAAAAGTCACAGCAGGTACAGACAGAAGCTAACGCATTTCACACTTCGATGTAGTGCTTAGTCAAAAGTAAAAGGCAAAAAAATGTTTGAGTGCGGCTGTCCAGATCTTCCTGTCTTTGATAACAAAAATTAATTTGATATGTATGGCCTTGTTTGCCACTTCTGGACAGTCTCCAGAACATTTTCTCTCTACCCCCGTTGCTAATCTCCAAGCGCTGGCACTCCTGACAAACAAGCATTGCAGTTCAGTACTCCGTATTTTAGCAAATTCAATGTAATTTAGTTAGGGTTTACATATACTTTAAAGAGGCCTAGTTAATTTTGGTAAAACTTAGCCTCTTGATGCTTGTAGATGAGTCTTGTGAGCTTTTGGGTCATAGTTCCACCTACCATACTAAATGCTCTCTTGGAAAAAAGGAAGTGGACAGAAAAGCCGGTTTATGGCAAACTAAGCCTTTCTGAACTACTAGCCCAGCTTGCCCACCCAGTTATCATTGGGGTTAAAGCGGTATTAAACCCAAAAGCAAACATTTATTATATTTGCAGCTTACCAATTCTTAGATGTGATGGCCACATTCGTTTTCTTTTCTAGGCTATTGTCTTCTAGTGATCCAGCCAGTAAGTCTGTTGTTTTTTTTTTTTCAGCAGACCAAGCTGTCCTCCAAATGTGGCATTTAGCACTGACCGGCACTTAGAATGGTCCGTTTTTATTTATTCACATAAAACCTTTATCCCAAAAGAAAACAGTTACTGAAATGGCTTGTCCGACTGCAGTGTGAGTTGGAGTATGGTGATTTTGTTTGCTCGATTGCAGTGCGATTTGTGACAAATCACACTGCAATCACGCAAATAAAATCGCACGACGCATGTACCGGAAATATTGCAGATGTGCATGTAAAAAAAAAAAAGCCCACATGAGTGTGAAATCCTTAAACATATTTTAATATCTACAAAATGCACTTACATGGTTAAAGAGTCTCGTGCTTGATGATGATAGTGTGGATCACTCCCTACGCATTTCATCAAGACGTCAGCTTTGTGTCTTGGGCATAATTGTGATCAGCAGGGACACAGACCACAATAAAAACATGAGAGCTGTCCTAATCCTTCTCTATTCTATTGTAAAAAGTTTTAGATATATTCTATCCAGGTCTAAAAAAAAAAAGTTTTGGATGTAGATATGCTTTAATAGAGAAATGTAGTGAAGGGGGATTTGAGATTTGTATGAGTGAAGTAATGTTTTTATAACTATATCTCACTTTGTATTTTTATTTTACTACATGCTAACATAAAATGTGTTGTTTCCACAGGGATGCTGGCATTAGAGATGCTGGGACGCAGAGCTCACAATGACCACCCCAACAACTTCTCCAGAAGCCCCCCATACACGGAAGATGTAAAGTGGCTGCTAAGTTTAGCTGCCAAGTTAGGTAAGGCCGTTTAATGATGTATCATGGGCTGGACCTGCTGAACAATAAGCCACCCTATTCTCTGCAGGTGAAATATTTAATCCTGTGTTGAACGCACTAAATGCCAAGCTTCTCCGATTGCAGCAGCCACTTTACTGTAATGAGACCAAGTTTATGCATCCTCTGTTAACTGACCTTTTCAGAGAACGCTTGTGCTGGATGGGGAGTGTTCTGCTTGTCGCACTCAAATGACATTGTACGTGTTGGGTGTCTCTTCTATTCATTAATGGGTTAATCAAACAATGACTTCGCCTGGCTATTTGGGTGTTATTCTATAAGTGGAGGTCTGGCGTACTAACCAATCAAATGTCAAATTTCATATTTCAACCTGCATTAACCACTCTTGCTCTCGGGGCCTTTAAACCCCTGTTGATGGAACATTTTTTTCACAATGTGCCTGTTTATATATCGATAAAGTATAACTAAAGGCAAAACCTTTTATATCGTTTTGGATAGAGTGGAGGATTGGACCCCATGTCAGTTTTTATTTCCGTCTGTGCCCCTGTTAGGGAGATTCACCCTCTCTATTCATCTTGTTTACCATTATCATTGAAAGTAAAAGAAAATCCCAAATTTTGGGTTGTCCCCAGAAAAGTAATAGATGGAAAATTTTCCAGTTGGGACACTAGTTCTGATGACCTGGGGGTCCCCAAGGAATTACCTTAATGTGCAGGGATTTCCTCTCGCTTCCTGTTTTGGCTATGGGTCAGGAAGTGAAGTAAAATCTCCGCAAGGGGACACAGATGATGGGGGGGGAAAAAAAAAAATCTGACGGGTTATAACCCTCTATTGCCTAAAATTCTACTTTAAGATAATTGGGTAATCTAATTCTTTAGGCAATATTTTTTATGTAATCTATAGACTTTTAGATTACAAGTTCCTCCACCCTAAACTCACTCATCTATGTCTTTATATACCTTGCTTTGTGCACTGGTGTGCAGTCATGTTGGAACAGGAAGGGGCCATCCTCAAACTGTTCCCACAAAGTTGGGAGCATGAAATTGTCCAAAATTTATTGGTATGCTGACGCCTTAAGAGTTCCCTTCACTGGAACTAAGAGGCAAATCCCAATCCCTGAAAAACAACCCCACACCATAATCCCTCCTCCACCAAATGCTTTGGACCAGTGCACAAAGCAAGGACCATAAAGACATGGATGAGAGAGTTTGGGATGGAGGAACTTGACTGGCCTACACAGAGTCCTGACCTCAACCCAATAGAACACCTTTTAAAGTGGAAACTGCGAGCCAGTGCCCATCAGTGCCTGACCTCACAAATTCTCTCCTGGAAGAACGGTCAAACATTCCATAGACGCACTCTTAAACCTTGTGGACAGCCTTCCCAGAAGGGTTGAAGCTGTTATATCTGCAAAGGGTGGACCAACTTAATATTTTATATTATATTTTTTTTTTTTTTTTAGGACATATCCCCTGCATTTAAAATCCAGAAGTGGTAAAATGTGAAAGCTGAAATCCCATTACAGTGGGCATCACCTCTAATTTCCTATTCCTCCATTTGTAGGGAATATCCTCAGTGTCTCACGTGCCATGTGAAGGAGGTGATCACTGTTGGAAGGGAACAGCTGCATTTTACAGGGATTTTTCCAACAGGGGATTGTCAGTCAAACACGCATCCCACATAAAAGCACTGTTCCAGGCAAATTATTGAAAAAAACCTTTTTACTGTTCTACCTACAGAATGATTTGGGATTTTGCCCAGCTATCTTATAATACACAAGCATTTGCTTTTCAGTAAGATCGCTGCTACTTCCTTATTTGCCATACCTGCTCCCTGGGTCAGCTGGCTGCTTACTGTACTGAGGGGGGGGGAGGGGAAGGGGGGGGCTTTGGATTGACTTTTCAATGATCTGGCTGGATGCAAAGCAGTGATGACAAAAATCAGGAGACTGAATTTCTGAGCCTATATATGTGCGTCACCTGTGTGCCTGTGCATGATACAAACACTGGCAAGAATTACAAATCTTTGTCTTGTAGAATATCAAACCACATATTTAGCTGTCAGCCCACAGTTTCACTTTAAGGCCTCCTACACATGGGTGTACAGTTTGCTGCAAACAGATCCATAATTCATACCTATGTGAATGCAGCATGCTATGGCCCGATGCACACCGCTCCTTTGTGGCCATCAGCGTGTAAACCAAAACAAGAAATATCTGCATTTGCAGTCCTGCCTTGAACTGGATTTTATGCTGTAAACATTTTGTGATGGTGTTTTATATGTGTACAGTGTGAATGGACACTATTGGCCACTACGGATGCTCAGGGCTGACCTATACATCAACAATGTGTAGGAGGCAGCGCCAATTGACCTTGAACTTGTGTCGTATGAATGACTCGTACAGGTGGAGGTGTAAACATCAACAGTGTGTAATCAGAGGCATAGCTACCTACATAATTGCTGATATTTACATGCCTGCTGCGAGCAGCAACAGCGGTCCATTTATTTTGTACACATGTAAACGGCACAAACCTTCCATGCATATGGACCTTTAGAAAAAAACAATAAGGCCATATGCATGAGGCCGGGGGGAAAGAAAACTCAATCGTGGATGTACATGTGACTGGGTGTTTGACATGGCTTATACTGTAGTTGTATACACTTACGTGATTGCTGAGTTTGAGGAGTCCCTCGTGTTCAGGCTGTTTTAAATTCTGAATACATTGATTCAGGGCAAAGCGAAAGAAGGATGACATGCTCTATTTCTCAGTGTTTGTGGAAGAATGCTTTTTGTTCACTCCCTGTCATTCATCAGTGCAGCTTCATAAATAATAAGTTAAGGCATCACAGAATGTCATGCAGTTCTTGATACATAAAGTATAAACACTTATTTTCTAACCCATTTTGTTTTTCCTAGGAGTGAATTATGTGCATCAGTTCTGTGTTGGGGCAGCAAAAGGCGTGCTCAGTCCATTTGTCCTACAGGAAATCATTATGGAGGCGCTTCAGCGACTTAACCCCGCCCACATCCATAACCACCTGCGCACCCCTGCTTTCCATCAGCTCGTTCAACGTTGTCAGCAGTCCTACATGCAGGTAAGAAATACTATATGCAACTGGAATAGTTCCCCACATATTGATTTGTCACAAATGTCTACCAAAAAGACAATTTTTTTTTTTTCCATATCCATCGAAAAAGGTCTCCCTTGTATAGTTAATACTTCTAGTAGTATGAAT
Source organism: Lithobates pipiens (assembly GCF_037356315.1). NCBI lineage: Eukaryota > Metazoa > Chordata > Amphibia > Anura > Ranidae > Lithobates > Lithobates pipiens. The sequence continues at coordinate 60,843,445 of NW_027507787.1, read as the reverse complement.
TCACTAAGCTGTAAAGGTTGAGTGCATTGCTTCTACATCTTATAATCATTTTCTGATGAAAAAGCAGAGATATCTCACAGGCAGACAATTGCTATTTTACACATAAATAAAAAGCTAATGTTTAGGGATTTAAAAAGGAAACAAAAATCACACCAGGCACAGTACTTATAATGAACAAAGTGTTCTGATTGCCCGTTCTTTCTTCCGTAGAGGCTACATAGAAGCTAGTACCAAAAAAAGCACTCTATGAATGGAGTAGGCAGATCATTCCTTTATCTACCCCCTCCTCCATTCATAGAGCCATTTTCATTGTGGGAACCAATAGTACAGCTTCTGTGAATTGTGCAGATGCCACCCTGGGCATAGTCATAGTCAGCACTTTTGACGTGACTTCCTAGTGTATGTCCTATATGACATGAAAACTGTTCGTAATGTGAGAAAGTAGTTTAACAACTGACCTTATTAAAACACACCCTGCACCTGCTTTCCCCCTCCAGGAGATTGCTTCCATCCAGCTACCTCTGTAGTAGCATGCTTCTTCAATGCAGCCAATGTCAGTAAGCACAGTTCTCCTGGGATACATAGCCAGTTAATTTACTAAAATTGGTGAGTGCCAAAATTGGTGCACCTTTTTTTTTTTTTGTCAAAGCTTAATTTAAAAAGTTGAAGTTAGAAGCGGATTGGCCACCATGTACAGCTGTAGCAGATTTTGTGTGCAATCCAGTTTTAGTAAATCAACCTCAATATCTTCCACTGCTGGTCGATCTTACCTTCTTTGTGCATAGATCCTTCATTTGCCAGCATATGCAGGAGCCGAGTGATCAGAAGTCTATATGGAGCAGAGGTGTAGTATTGAAAACAGGGAAGTGTATCCCTGGAAGTCTGTAAAGTGCACCTTACTCTGTACAAATGCCTTTAGCTTGGCTATCAACTATGTAGTGCTAGGTAGGGCCTGCCTGATTGGTTACAGAGTGATTGGATAGGTGGGAGGACACGGCTATTGTATAGTTTTGAAAAAACAGAATCAGATTGTATAGTGTTTGGCCACCTTTTATATACCTAAAATGAACCAGTTGTGTGTTTGGGGAGTCCTTAACAATGAATGGCACCTAAAGCGCTACTCTGCCATGTTTGCTGCTTGTAGGGCAGCCCATTGAAGTCCTTAGATACAGTGAAGGTGGGTGCTATCCCCTTAGGTTCTGCCTTAATTGGTGACGAAAAGGTTTCAGTATGCTTTAAAATGTCTTGAGGCCATGCACTTACTCGCTTATCAAATTGTATAGAAAAGGTTGAATAACATTCTGGTGAGCTTTGGCCTGTCACTCTTGTACATGGCAGTAAAAGCCAGTCTGGGTCTAGTCTGCTTTTTTGCTTTCAGCCATGTACTATGGAAGGGAGGTTTTCACTATTGCTTTATTTCCTTTGATATTTTATATCGATTTATACTTACTTTGGTACTAGTAAGCTTGTTTAGCCAAGATCCTGTAGTAGAATGAATTCAGTTCTCTGGTGACTTTATACAAGATCCTCTCTATAGGGCCGTGCGCTTGTACACATCCTAACAGACTTTACAAGAAAGCAGTTAGACCATAATCTTAGCTTGCTGAAAGAATTCTTTACTTTTCAAGCAGTAAAAATGCGGCACTCCTCCTGTCAGGAAGTGGTAGTAGCTGAGCGTGTACACTTGAAAACAAAACACTGTCTTCCTAAAGAAGCTGGAGATAACTATTGAATAGAGCCATGTCATTTTTCAACCTTAAAGCCAGACCGAACATGGTTTCATGGCGAAGTGCTGTGGGTATAGAGCAGTTGTTTAGTATTGGCGGTAATGGAAAATATGCATTGAGCACTCCGTTCTGATGTCTCAATGCACATAGCATTCAACTTATTCTGTCTATGGAGCACACAATGTTCCACAAACCCTGTACTGCCATTTGCCATCAGGCATTTGTATTTAGTCCCAAAGCTGCAGCAGTATCTATGCAGATGTTTAATTCAGAACATGACTAAGCAACAAATATTTTAATGGTCTATTTTTCCCTTCACAGTATGTCTGTTCATTTCATGGGAAAGTATGCCAGTACATTTGTATGCTGTTTGTTGCCAGAAACAACAATGGTGACCTTTTGCTGTTTGTTTGTAAATTAGTTTTAACTGTATCTCTTACATGAGTTGAAGCATACATTCCTATATCCACATGGAATAGGTAGATCAAGGATTTAAATGTTAATTATTGTAGGGCACTTGTGACAGTCTTGTTGATGACCCATTTTAGCTCTCCATACTGCCTATGGAATTTTTTCTTGCAACAATTTTTTTTTTTTTAAGACTATATATTACATATCGGAAAAAAAAAAAATTTTCTTTTCATACATCAGGGGACACAGAGCCATAGTAGTTACTATGTGGGTTATAGGCCACCTTTAGGTGATGGACACTGGCATGCCCTAAGGCAAGAAGTCTACTTCCTATATAACCACTCCTACTACTGGGAGTACCTCAGTTTTTTTTTTTTGTCATTGTCTAAGGTGTTGGTCATGAGATGTGCTGTGCTGAGCGCCACTGGAGCAATCCTTGCCATGCTGTCCAGATCCATTCAAAGTGTCCTTTTTTGGGCCAAATTGAATGGTACCCAGGCCTCTTATCCGAAGAAACAAGGTTTTGCCTGCGAATGCTTCTCTTTCTAGAGCGCTGGACCCTGGGATCCAGTACTTTTTGGTAGTGAGGCCATAAAGTTTTACTGCCAGGGAGCTGTTGCAGGTCCAGGATTGTGGGTTACCTCGAGTTTCCCCTGCTCCTGAAGGTTTACAGAGCCCACCGTGAAGGGTGAAGATTGGGTCTGTTGGTTTACCACAGAAAACCCTGTGGCGGGAAGGTAAGTGGAGTTTTCTAAGGAATATTTTTGTATTCTTTTATGAATCTCTCCTTTAACCGCCTCACGCCGATATACGTCAGCAGAAGGCCTTGTACAGGCAAACTAACATACCTTTAGGAGACAGCCTGGGGGGGCGTGAGCTGCCAGCAAGATCCATGAGTCGGGTCGCGATACCCACGATCGTCTCACAGAGAGGGAGAACGGGGAGATGCTAATGTAGCCACGCGCCCACCCCCGGATAAGCAGTTTTTTTCCCCAAAAAAGTTTTCTACACTGTATCCTATGCAGGAGGAATTCTATCAGAAATGGGGGATTCCAGCAATTGATGCTGCAAACGCCTCGGTGAATAAAAATCTGACTGTGCAGATGTTAAAGGATCCAACAGCTAAAAAGTTGGAATTTCTTTTTAAGAACAACATGTCTCTGGCAAGTTCAGTAGCGCAGTGTATTCTTGGGGCAATTGGTGTATCTCAGGCCATAAAGGATCAGTTTGTAGAGATACTTAGGATTCTTCCTGATCAGCAGGCCCAGCAATGGGCTGGTGTATCAGATGCACTATGTTTTACAGTGGATGCTATGAAAGGTTCTGTCTTTCAAGCCTCACGGCTTATGCTAGGACTAGTGCATACACGCAGAGTCCTGTGGTTGAAAAGTTGGTCAGCCGAAGCACCGTGTAAGAAGCTCTTGGCCAGTTTGCCATTTCATGGTGAATGGTTAGTTGGAGACTATCTAGATGAATATAAATAAATATCCAAAGGATCTCTAATGGGAACTGTTCTCTATTACGGGTAAAGAAGTTTAAACCTTTCTCCTTTTAAACGTGCTTCCTCTCCAGTGCCAGGAGCATCTGCCTCTAGGCAGTCTCAATGGCCTCCACTGTCAAGCTCAAGAGGAAGACCTCCGGGGCAGTCCCAGGGCCAAAAGAGGACTTGGGGCAGAAAGCCCGCAAAACAAAATACTAAAGCCTCATTATGAAGGGGCACCTCCACTCTGGTGGGGGGAAGGCTTCTGCAATTTTCAAGAATTTGGCAGGAACAATGTCAAGACAGATGGGTGGCTTCCTCAATTTCTCTAGGTTACAAACTAGAGTTCCTGTCTCCTCGTTTTCTAAGATCAAATGTTTCCAGAGAAAAGGAAGTCTTTCCATCTCTGGATCATATCTTATCCCAGAAGGTGATATCATAGGTTCCCTTAGAGCAGGGGTCTCCAAACCACGGCCCTCCAGCTGTTGCGGAACTACACGTCCCATGAGGCATTGTAAAACTCTGACATTCAGACATGACTGGGCATGATGGGAAATGTAGTTCCTGAACAACTGGAGAGCTGTAGTTTGGAGACTCCTGCCTTAGAGGAACAGGGTTCAGGGTTTTATTCAAACCTTTTCACGGTTCCAAAACCAAATGGGGAGGTATGACCCATTCTATAGCTCAAAGATCTGAAATGGTTATGCGGTCCTTTCGCATGGAGTCAATCCAATCAGTTGCCGATATTTCCTGCTAATCAGAAATTGATATGTTTTTGAGGTAAAAAATCTTCATTTTCAGTTTGTGGTTCTGCCATTCGGTGGGGCCACCGCACCGCATGTGTTCACAAAAACCTGCCACCTCCTTTAGCCAGGTTAAAGGCTCAGGGTATAACTGTACTAGCCTATTTAGACGATCTGCTTTTAGTAGATCAATTAGTCTCTGGTCTAAACCAAAGTTGAATCTCAGCCGTAAACTACCTGGAATTCCTAGGTTGGATCCTCAACCTACAAAAATCATCCTTAAAACCATCAAGGAGACAGTACTTGGGGCTGGTCATAGATACTGTTTCAAAAGAAGGTATTCCTACCCCAGGCAAGAATCATCTACATAAAAGAACTGATTCAACTTGTCAAAGCAAAGAGAAATCCTTCCATTCGGCTGTGCATGAAATTGTTAGGGAAGATGGTGGCTTCCTTCGAGTCCATCACTTATGCGCAGTTTCATTCAAGACTGCTACACAACACCGTTCTGTCGACCTGGAACAAGAAGGTTCAGGCTTTGGACTTTGCAATGCACTTATCCCCTGAGGTATGTCAGAGCCTCAAGTGGTGGTTGATATCCAGCAACCTCCAAAAGAGGAAAACACTTTCCAGGATACTGGTAGAAAGTAACAACGGCTGCCAGCCTTCTAGGCTGGGGAGCAGTCCTGGAAGAAGCTTCTGTCCAGGGGAAATGGTCCAAGTCAGAAAGGACCTTGTCCATCAACATTCTAGAGCAGGGATCCTCAAACTACGGCCCTCCAGCTGTTGCGGAACTACACATCCCATGAGGCATTGTAAAACTCTAACATTCACAGACATGACTAGGCATGATGGGAATTGTAGTTCCGGAACAACTGGAGGGCCATAGTTTGAAGACCCCTGTTCTATAGATTCGGGCAGTATGTCTGGCCCTAGAGTCCTGGACGCTCAGGCTATGGAATTGTCCGGTCAGGATTCAATCCAACAGTGCCACGGCTGTGGCCTACATCAATCACCAGGGGGGCACGGGAAGGCATGCAGCCCAAAAGGAGGTGAATCATGTTCTAGCCTGGGCAGAAAGCAACATTCCTTGCCTATCAGCGATTTTCATTCCAAGGATAGAAAATTGGCAGGCGGACTACTTGAGTCGCCAACAATTGTTTCTGGGAGACTGCTCCCTTCACCCCATCTTTTGGTCGATATGCCAAAGATGGACTATTCCGGACGTGGATCTGTTTGCGTCCAGATTCAACAACAAAGTCGACAACTTTGTTTCCGAACGCTAGCGGATCCCTCGTCCGCGACACAGACGCCTTGGTCTTCCCATGGGATCAGTTTTCACTAATCTATGCATTTCTTCCGGTTCTGCTACTTCCATGCCTTCTCCACATGAATGGAAGGAAGGAAACTATTCTAGTGGCCCAGAAGATCTTGGTTTGCTGAGATAATAAAGATGGCGGTAGGAGTCCCTTGGACCCTGCCATTGTGGCCAGACCTTCTCGCTCAAGGTCCGGTATGCCATCCTACCTTACAAATGCTAAATTTAACGGTTTGGCTATTGAAACCCACATTCTGAAGAGTCGTGGGCTTTCAGGCCCAGTAATTTCTACCTTGATTAATGGAAGGAAGCCAGCTTCCAGTTATTTACTATAGAGTCTGGAAGGTGTGTGGATCCAGGGGTTGGCACCCCAGGAAGTATCTCATAGGTAGGATCCTTGAATTCCTGCAAATGGGATTGTAAATTAAGTTGACCTTGACTACGATCAAGCGCCAGGTCTCGGCCTTATCAGTATTTTTCCAACACCCTCTTGCTTCTCACTCTCTGGTGCGTAGTTCTATTCAGGGGCTAACATGCATTAATCCCTGTCAGGGCACCTCTAAATCCTTGGGATTTTAATTTAATCTTGTTGGCTTTACAGAAACAGCCTTTTGAGCCTATACGGGAAATTCCCTTGGTTCTTTTGACAAGAAAAAGTATTTTTGGTTGTCATATCCTCTGCCAGAAGAGTATCGGAATTGGCGGCTCTGTCTTGTAAAGAGCCATATTTGATCATGCATAAGGATAAGGTGGTATTACAGCCTCATCCTGAATTCCTACCGAAAGTGGTGACAGGTTTTCATTTGAATCAGGATTATTCTGCCTTCTTTCTTCCTAGAGCCTTGCTCTAGGGAAGAGAAGGCACTACAGTCCCTTGATGTAGTAAGAGCTGTAAAAGTCTATTATTAGCGCATCAAAATCTACTATTTCGAAATGGATTTGTCAAGTGATTGTTCAAGTTTATGGTCTAAAGAAGAAAATTCCTCCTTTTCATGTTGACGCACACTCTGCTAGGGCTGCTCGTGCCTCTTGGGCGGTGCATCACCAGACCTCTATGGCTCAGATCTGCAAGGCCGCAACTTGGTCTTCAGTCCATACATTTTTCCAGATGCTATCAAATCGATGTTAAAGGTCATGAGGATATTGCTTTTGGGTGTAGTGTACTGCAGGCGGCAATATAAGTCCTCTAGCCGCTTAATGCCCTGCCTTTTTTGTTGTGTCTCCCTCCCTTCAGATGCCATTGCTATAGAACATCCCACATAGGAACTACTATGGCTCTGTCCCCTGATGTATGAAAAGAAAACAGGATTTTTAAAATGGCTTACCTATAAATCCTTTTCTTTTAAGTACATCAGGGGACGCAGAGGTACCTCCCTTCTTTGGTACACACGTCTATTGCTTGACTACAAAACTGAGGACTCCCTGTAGTGGGAGCAGTTATATGGGGAGTGCACTTGTCTTAGAGTGTGCCAGTGTCCATCACCTAAAGGTGGCCTATAACCCACATAGTAACTACTATGGCTCTGTGTCCCCTGATGTATGAAAAGAAAAGGATTTTTTTTACAGGTAAGCGGTTTAAAAAAAAAAAAAAATCCTGTTATTTGAATGCATTTTTTTTTTCAAAGTTTGTGTATTTTTAATGCAACACTATAAAAACAAAACTGAAAGATAAATAAAATAATGGTAACAAGTATAGCTAAAAATAGTAAGGTATGGCTTATTAAGGGTAAAGGAGATTCAATACAAATGTTATTTATGAACATCCATGCCTCTTACTAAAGTACGATCACATTTCTAAAAAGGGGGTATTTATATTGTCCTATTTCAGGGCCTCAAAATGATAGATCATCAGGATTGATGAATTTTCAAATATTTATACCATAGTTTGTAGACTCTCACAGACGAATATACACTGATTTGGGTTATTTTTGAAAGTGCAAACCAAAATAAATTTACAGACTCCTCTCTTCTCACTGCCACAGCCTGCTCATGACCTAACAGGGTTTGCATGCATGTGGTGATCAGTGTCCTAGCTCCACTTACAAGGATCATATTGCCACAAAGACTATGGCAAACTAATAACCACCAAAATGGTATATCAGAGCAATTCTTAAAGCCAGGCGATGCATCACTACTATCCCATGCAAACAGTCTCTGGCCAGGGCAGTGAAAACAAAAAAGACTTTCATCCCCGTAGCCAAATAGAACAGCAAGAAGTCAGGTAAGAACATTATTTAAGGCCACCCTAAAAGTGAACCTGTTGCTTTTTCCAACATTGCCAAAGCACAGATTCACTTTAACACTGTGTAGAAAGATCAAATATATGATGGGGGGAGGGAAAGAAATTCGGGTTTGTAGAAAATAAACTGTGTAGAGTGGACCTTTTATGTGTTCACAGCTTACATCACACAAGCATAAAAGTTGGGCCAGGATAGATATACTAATTTGTAAGAATAATGTTCAATGCCAAGTCATTTTCAGATCAGGTTATGCACGCAATTTTCTTTTTCTTGAGTCAAGCATCAGACCATAAACTACCTGGTGCACTAAGGCATAAGAGGCCGAAACATGATCTGTATGTGGAGGACCAAAGTAATAAATCTGTTTTTCTTTCAGTATATCCACCATCGTTTAATACACCTTACTCCAGCGGACTATGACGACTTTGTAAATGCCATTCGCAGTGCAAGGAGTGCATTCTGTCTCACCCCTTTGGGAGCCATGCAGTTCAATGACATTCTACAGAATCTGAAGAGGGGCAAACAGACCAAGGAGTTGTGGCAAAGGGTATCGCTGGAAATGGCTACTTACTCACCTTGACCCCACCAGCAATGTGCAGAAACAGCAGTCAAAATTGTGGTCAAAGCAAGTAGCAAAATGAACAGCTTACACATCATGGACTGTAGCACTGTACTGGTCAAGCATTAAGATCTCATTGATGGTTATTTAGCGCCAGCAGGACATAAGAACCAGCTCCCGGCTTTTCGTACAGCAAAAGAACTGATAGGGTTGCAGCTATATAAACTTTGTACAAGGTTGGATTTTTTTTTTTTAATTATATAAATATATATAAATATACTTTTTATTTTAGTTAATACAATCACAGGTTTACTGTGTCATTCCTTATTACAGAACACTTGTTAACGTATATGCCTCACTTCTTATGTTGGCTTTGGTGATATTGGCTGGGTCTTTGTTCAATCTTCTAACTGTTCCTTCAGTTACTTGGTTCATTTGCCGTGGGGTGCATGTTTGTCTAGTCCCCATCTTGGGATAAAATATTTATTTTGTTGTGTTTTTTTTTTTTTTGTGTTTGGCACATGCTTTGGCATTGGGCCCATAGTACAGTTTTGAAGTTTGATTCCTTTACAGATATACAGAAAAGGGGTTATTTCCCTTTCTCCTAGCCAATATTCTCAGAGCATTTCTACGGGGGCTTATGTTGTACTCTGTCAGAACTGGTGTTTGTTTTACCACCAGCCAAACCCCAACGGGGATTTTCAAGTTTCATTATGTATGTCCACTTAAAAGCAGAGTATTTGTCATTTTTGTTGGTTTTCTTTCCTGTTAGATTAATGCTTTTTGTGTCTTATTTTTGTTTCCTAATTAAAAGAGAAACAATTCTTTACTTTAAGTTTCCTTTGTCTGATTGTTTTAGTAACATTTAGATGGTAAGGTAATGTGGTGGATGGGAATGAGATATGCATGTTACAGAGGTGCTGCTGTGGCTACAAATTGTCAGGAGACCGGGCCCAGGGACCCACAATCAGTCACTTTGAGGGAGGGGTGTAGTCCGACAGTAAGGAAACCATTGTAACATGCTGGAGATTCTATGTACTCTTCACAAATGCATCACTCTAGGAAACTGTTTGTTACACCAAAAGATTACATGCTGCATAAGAGGAAGGCAGGAATTGTACGCCATTCTAATATTTTTTTCTACGTTGATGGTAAAGTAAACTTTCTCTGAAAAAAACGCATGGGAGCTGCCACTGGTATCTTCTTTCTGAAAATGCTAGTTAGCTGGCAGATGCACTGACCTGAAACAAGTGCACAGAAGTTTGACAAACGTGCTCATCAGGAACCACAAAGCATCAACAACAGCCAGGCAACTAACATTTTTAGGTCAGCAATGTAAGCTCCCGTTTTTCCTTACACAAGTCTCTTTAATAACATGGTACAAAGTGAAGTACAAGACCCCCATAGCAAATCAGACATTTGCAAAAATTGGTTTCTGATTTGCTTCTGTCTGTTGCTGCTCTTTGTAATATGCCACGTTAAGCACACAGGAGTGGTTCAGCTCTATACTGAGGCAATCATTAAGTCTGGCTTAACACTAAACATTGAGGGAAAAACATACATGATTTCTTGAGGCATGTTGTTTCTTCTGCATCTTCATGTAACTCTCTATAGGGATGCAGGCAAAAAGTATTAAGACAACATATATGGGATGCCTGCTCTATATAGCCCATTCCCAAACCACACCAAGTATATTACAGTTCACATTTGCTACAGGGGTGATTGGCAGTGTTAATTTTGTCGACTAAATGAATACTACTATTTTAGTCAAGACTAAATTGAAATTTGACTTCAAAATTAACACTGGTCTGTAGTGCATGTTCATACCTCAGTACTAGAAGTAATACTAACATATGAGATGTTTCACTCCAGCAATATATATAATGAGTTTGGAAATTGTAGAGACATGTTAACTAATCCATTACAATTTAATTACACCCATTCTGTTTTAGTGGACTAAAATGTACTGGAGATTTAGTTGACTAAATCTAAAACAATTGCAGAAGACTAAAATGGGAATAAAACTAAAATGACATTTTAGGACTAAAACTACATTGAAATTTGTTGCCAAAATACTGGTGATTAGACCTCTGTGATGATACCTGCCAAAGCAATGGATGCAATTATATAAATGGTGCAAGTGACAACAGCAAGACATTTAGTGAATCCACAAATGCTACTTCTAGCTTTTATTTAGACGTGTTCAGCTGCGAGAGCCAAAAGTTTCTCCATTATCATCATTCAATGTGAATGACACAATACATGAGGGTTCAGTGCAGCAGGGGGACAGAGGGCTTGTTGACAAAATATACCACATGTAACTTTTTTTCTTGTGTAAGCTTTTGGTTGCACAATTTGTAACCCACCCCCCCCCAGAAAATAAAAAAGGTACATGGCATAAAATGCTATATTGCATACTATTTACATTTCAACATACAAGAGTAAATGGACCATTTTACAAAATACACAATACCTACAGCTTAACTTAAGAAGCTTGTGGAAAATGCCCCATCTGCTCTCCCTCCCCTCACAGTCTGTTAAGACAATGTGTTTTGTAGAGTGGCACCCTAAAACACATTGCTGTGGAATGACAGTTAAAACCCATCTGAAAAGAAAAGGTTAAATACTAAAACCATGCTAAAGTGTCCTTTCATTTGGGATCACCAACCCAGATAAAAAAACAAAAAACAAAAAAAAAAACAGTTCTGTGTCTGCTCTGCATTTCATTACTCTTCTGCCTTGAAAGCCATAGCCAAGCTAATTAATGTCTGACTAAATGGAATGTTGGCTGTCCAAAAGGACCTTGACCTGTGTCAGCCTTCAATATATTAGTAGAGACTAGGGTGAAAATTCCAAACATACAGCCCTCCAGTGTTCAACTTCTACAAGCGTTCTCAGCAGCCAGACAACCACAGTGTTGCACAAGAGGGTTAAGCCGCAACTGCTGGTCGTAACTTGTGTTACTCCAGGCAAAAGATGATTCTTAGGGTTTAGTACAAGTAATGATACTTTTGCCCTACTTACTGGAGGCTATTATCCAGTGCAGAAAGTCATTGTGGTAATCGTTGATACATGCACAGATCTTGATTTACTAAAACTGGAGTACGCAAAATCTGGCGCAGCTATGCATGGTAGTCATCACCTTCCAGGTATTTTTTTTGTCAAAGCTTAATTGAACAAGCTGATTGGCTACCATGCACAGCTGCACCAGATTTTGCACACTCCAGCATTAGTAAATCAACCCACAGTGACATCTCGGCACTAGAAGTAACTGCTCCTGGTGGGTTAGATGATGCTGGCAGCCTACAGAACTGGATCTTGCTTGACCCAAGTAAAGGTTCCCTTTAACGTGGACCTACACTATAAATGTAAACAATGCACAGCCCATTGACAGGCCCCACAACAGATTGAGCAAATAATAAAAATCTTACATTGTGGCGATAATTATGAACCTTGTTTCCCAGGACTTCCTGGCCAGAAGTTCATAAATTGAATACTGTAATCCAGAGAGTTTACACTAACAAATGCTTGCAAAACTAAAATATCAGTTCAAATATAAATCCAACTGACAGTAATGTGATTTCCCCTTGTTAGATCGGGTGGACAAAAGGCAGGGTCAGTGTCACATCTTCTATTACACAGAGCAGCATTGTGAAAAATAAACCACTTTAGCCCATGTGATCTCTCACAACACACCAAGATTATTCTGGTTTACATTCAACAAGCCCTATGCAGAAAGGAAAACCATGATTATACAGGAAAGCATGATTGTTGACTTAATTTTTCAAGAAATCTTCCGAAATTCCATAATCCTCTCTGAGCCTAGGATTGCCTTGACTTTGTCAGCCTGTGAAAATAGTAAGGACATAATCCCAGACTTTTCATAAAACAGATTCCAGTGCTAAAATGGTCTTAGTTGCCACAGCTTGAGTCACCTTGCACTTGGAAGACGCACAGTACATGTAGCTTCTGGTTGTAAATGCATACACTTGCCAGGAGGGATATCCATAGACAGGATGGCACATGCCCCATAAAATCATGATTGGCCTTCCTCTGTGCTCAGAGTATGCAGTTTTATTTGTGCGATTCTGGCACCATGATACTGTGTAACAAATAGGTTAACACTTTCCCACAAGAGGTGCATTTGTAGTCACTGAAGACCCCCTTTATCCAGTCCCAGGAGGCCCAGTCGTGATCACATGGTGATGTTTATTATCGCAGTACCAGATGTCCACATTCCACAGCAATGAGAACTTAAGTCTGTGTGCTCCCAAAAGTAATGGTGAACAGTCGTAGTAGTGCTGCAAATCACCAGAGACAAGAAATGGTCACTCCCTCCCACCTGGAGGCCAAGTTCAACTCCTGCTGGAATTCTGGAGCTCCTCTCGCAGCCAGGTTGGCAGAGGTTGTCCCAATCGATTCAGCAGCTTAGACAGCTCAATGTTGTTTTCCCGGTAAAAGTCTACAAGGTAGCTCCGTGTCTGTGGAAAGACCAGCAGATTTCTTGTTAGACCTCAATGTGCATAATTTACACAATATAAGACCATACAGGTTTATATGGCTCATAAAAATTACAATTCTCTTTTCTACATCACCACGTGAACATAATATGTAAACAAAATGAAACACAGGCGTCTTATGTGGTGCTAACAGTCACTCTAGTCATCATCTTCTAGTACTGTATTAGAAAACATTTGATTAAAGGAAGGCCAGCCATGCATGGTTCAAAACTCTGCAGTAATCAGCTACACTTCAAACCCTGTTAATGGGTACACTGAATGTACCAAGTTGATTGATCAACTTGGATACGAGACTGCTGGATTCTCTTGCAATTATCGCTAGAGACTGCTATAGGTGCTAGCGATAATCACTGTCTTCTCCCAGCATGGACGGCTCCCCCCCCCCCCCAGGAGAAGACAATTGCTGATTCTCCTGTCAACACTGCCTGTGTTGGGGTGAATCATGCAAAATTTATTTTATGCAACCCATGTTTGCACCATGTAGGTCCAGCCTACGTCTAATTTCCTTGTGTCTAAACCTCCTCCTAGTTACCAACAAGTGCTTTGTCTGCCTAGGTCAGTCATACAGGATTGTATCATCATTGGCACCAGGTAACAATAATGCCGCGTACACACGGGCGGACTGTATGGCGTACTTAGTCCGTCGAAACACATTTCAGCGGACAGTCCGCTCGTGTGTGGGCTTCAGCGGACTTTTTCAGTGTGCAGTCTGGCGTACTAATTATTTCGGATTTTTCGAAATTCTGTCCGTCGTACTTTGGTTTCAGCGGACAATCCGCTCGTCAGTATGCTAGTTCGACGGACTAAGAATGGCGCATGCCCAGAAAGGATTTACACGGCGGAAGGGTGCTTTGGACTTCCTATTTCTAGCCCCGTCGTACGTGCTGTACACGTCATCGCACAAGCTTTCGACGGACTGTTTGTGCATCCGTGTGTGGTCAAGTCCGTTCAGTCGAAAGTATGACGGACTGTCCGTCGGATTGTATGACGGACTAAGTATGCCATACAGTCCGCTCGTGTGTACGCGGCATTACTCATGGACAGACAGGAGATAATTGATGGCCGCTGGTGATGGCAACTATCAGGTAAATAGTGGTCAGACAGGTTTTAGAACGCTGAAAGTTGCTACTTTGTCCCTCCTGCAGGCTAAATGTGAGCAGTGGACTGAGCTGAATGTACATGTTTAGCACTTACCAGCATGACACACATCATACCTGCCTGTTCTTCTCTTTTTGTATATATAGGAAAATATACTGAGTTTATAGGCCAGGTGGTCACACCTGACCTATAAAAAAAAAAAAAAGAAAAAAAAAAAAAAGTACATATGGGGAGGATTCATTGTACACTACTGCTAACCTACATACAGTATAGTGTGAATATATGGCTGCCTATGTACATGCATATTTACATACACCAATCAGTTATAAACATCATGACCACTGACACTTAAACACAATATCTAATTATCTCCTGACAATGGTTTCTGAAAGTGGGAGGGATATATTAGACAGCAAGTGAACATTTTGTCTCTGAAGTCAAAAGGTGGAAAAAAACAAAACAAAAATAGGCAACTTTGTAATGACTGGGTCAGGGCATCTCTTGTGCGATGTTCCCGGTCTCTAGTGGTCAGACCACTTTTGGCAGGTTCTAAGGAAGAGAAACCAGCAGCATGGGTGACCAAGGCTCACTAGTGCACATGGGGAGCGAAGGCTGGCCCGTGTAGTCTGATCCAATAGAAGAGCTACTGTAGCTAAAATTGCTGAAAAAGTTAATTCTGGTTGCAGCAGAAAGGTCAGAACACAGAATGCTTCGCAGTTTGTCGTGTATGGGGCTGCATGGCTGCAGACTGGTCAGGGTGCTAATGTAGATTGAGCGTGTTTAGTTCAGCTTGGACAACCAATGTTGATTTTCTAAAAACCAAATCAGATTCTCTCTAACCTGCTGCAACCACAGGAAACTGGGAATCTGATAGGTTACTACGAGAGATATGGAGCATGTTCTTCAGTCTGGCATTTTTGTATCAGTTGCTTGCAAAAGACATACCGAAGGTTCCATGTCAGGGTATTTTCGGCCTTTGCTTTTTCCAAGGCATTTCGTTTTTCCATTGTCAGCCACTTGACACCAGAATCCTTTTGATTCTTCAAACCTATAAAATATACATAAAAAAAAATGTAAGTATTAAATGTGTTTGTATATATTCCGCCTAACAGTGGTGCTCTGGCTGAAAATGCTGCATCTGATAAGCTTGTTACATTTATAAGAGCACAGAACTGCAGCCAGCTAAATGCACAATATCAATACACAGGTCTACCCTGATATATTATTCTTTTTTTTAACTCTCTCAATCATGTGATTTACACACATGCTACATTGCATTGTCAGGTAAGTGACACAAACTTCTTAATTCAGCAAGGCAGTTCCTGTGTAACCTCTGTACCTCCAGCCTGCCCACTGAGTAATGAATTACCATGATATAGGAGGTTATCCAGAGGTAGTACTAAGATCTTTGTGGCAGATATACAATTCTGAATACAAATCACAAATCCTCTGGCAGGTAATGCACAAAGTAAATTGATTGTGTGCACCGATTTCTTGGAGTTAAGCTGGCCATACAACTATAGATTATCTGCAGATTTTCTATGGTTAGATGGAAAAAGTGCAACAGATTTCTCCATGTTCGCTAAACTGTGTGGATGGAGGAATCTCCCATTTTCCATATAACCATAGAAAATCTGCAGATAATCTATAGGCGTATGGCCAGCTTTACACCTACACAGCAACATTTCATGAGTCTATCCTACATCAGACTGGCTGTAGTAATGTTTACCCTTGTAATTTTACTACCATTTCCTTTTACAGCTGAAACTATTCAGTGTAACTAAACTTTATTGTGATACTTGCAATAGGTTTTTTGAACTCTGCTCCCTAGCACCTATCGTAGCGCCAACGTTTCAGGGAAACATTGATGTGTGGTACAGGCATACCTCACATTCAAATAGAAATAGATTCTCGGTTCCTGGATCACACCTACCACCAATCTGCTAAGTGTCCCCAAACTAACCCACACCGCGTAGCCTTATGATGTCATTTTATGACGCCTTGTTTTTTATTTGTATTCCTCTCTGTATGTTCAGTTACAAAGGGCTGTCTCCTTACACTACTATTGCCTCCTTCAATAAAAAAAGTTGAAAAAGTGAGAAATAGATTCTCAACTTGCAGTCAGTGTTTGGTGTCATCACATGCAGTAAAAGAAACATGAGAATAGGAGTTTGCTAACCTTTGCCACAAATCACAATATATTGTATCCTACACTGCACTCCATGATATGGAATTTACAGGCAAGTCAAAATTTGTTTTCTCTCAACAAAAGGCCACCATACAGGACACAGGCTTGATATTCATAGACCCTGAAATATTCATTGCTTGGGGATAAGAAGGTTGGAAAACAAGGCAAACAGAACTGTACCAATAGGCCCAACATTACGAAAGGTCAATAGAGTGAACTCAAGAGTGCTGCTGCAAGAACCTTGGGGCCAAAAAAAATGCTTCCACAGGCGATTAGACATCCACCTGGTAGATGCTGGAACAAGTATGAGCAGAAGAACAAGTGGTGGCCTTACAAAGCTGGGCAACAGATGCTTGATTACAGAATCCCCTGGAAACTCTTAATCTGCATGACGTGTTTTTAGCCAACAATTGTGGATCTTATAGCACAATGTCCCTTGTGAGGTCCTTATGTTAGGGTGAAATGGGAGTCAGTCTTCCTGATGGAAGGTGTAACTGAGGTAAGCACTGGCAGCTCTAACTATGTCCAGACAGTGAACAGCAACCTCCTTTGGATGGTTTGAATGCCTTCATTGGTGTGGATGCCCGCCACCTAGGTAGAAAGCAGTGTCTTGGCACAAGACAACCGTTACCTTAGCTATCACATTAGTCAAATTTCTCTCTTGGAAGCCAACCTTCTTGAAGACATCATTTAGGCTCCGGTATATATGCAAATTGCATGCATTTTGAGCCACATACAATTTACATGACATGTGAATTAAACTGGCTTTCTATGGAGCCAGTTCACATATGTCTGGTGCAACGGTGCGAATTCGCTGCAAATTTGAAGAACCCTGTGCATTTTTTTTGAGCACTGCGGTGCAGTTTAAATGCAAATTCCCGGCTATTACCATCTATGGGAACACATCTGAATCGCACATCGGACCAATCTTAAAACACAAATTTGATCCAAACAAAAAAAAACAACGTAGTGCTTTAAGTCCGCCCCAAAGCACCCTGTCTCCATGTTGATGGGGACAAATGCCTCCTCCCCACAAGCCTGGGCAGTGGTTGCGGGGGCTCTGGGTGGGGGGCTTATCAAAATCTGGAAGCCCCTTTAACAAGAGCGCCCCCAGAACCAGACCCCCCTCCCATGTGAATGAGTATGGGGTACCATGTACTCCTACTTAGTCACCAAAAAAAGCGGCAAAAAGAAATAAAATTACACACCCCGTTTTTGACAATTTTCTTTATTAAAAATAAAGAACAATGTCCCTCACGTAGATTCATCGTCCAATCCTAAAACAAAAAAACCTCCTACAACCAAGGGTACTGTCACCAGGTGGCCCCGCCCCTTACCCATTTAAGAACTGTCACATGGCGGAGCAGGAAGACATCGGTAGCCTTTGTCGCAGGCAAAGTTTTTTTTTTTTTTCTTTTTTCCAGTGAGGGGTTTGACTGGCGATGGCTTTACAGCGGGAGACTTTTATTTTTAGTAAAAGAGTTGTCAAAAACGGTGTGTTTTTATTTCTTTTTGGTGAAAAAGGAGGGGACAAGACGATTTTGGGGAGTCAGAGCCTAGGGGTCTGGTATGGATGGGTGGATGGATGGGTGGATGGATGGGAAGCTCCCGATAGTGCAGTAAAGGTGAACGGATACAGAGCAACCCTGTCTTACCTATCCATGTCGCTATTCCCCATATAGGGGGCGCCTAGCATACCCCTTCAAGGTCTGCATTCCACAGGCATGGGACCATGGTCCTGGACCTGTAATGTACCCTGTGGCTACAGACACGCATTGCACCAAGTGACTAGGTGAGTGCTCACCTAGGACCCAGTGCCAAAAACAACACTGGCGGCTGTCCCCCCACATTTCCAGGACCAGTTCCCTAGGTTTGAGGTTGCACCAGTCCAGATGCCTGGCTTTTATTGTTAGATAAGACAGTGAAGTCTTATCTGACCGAAGAATCCAAAGTAAGATAAAGCAGTGACGCCATGTGTGATTTCTTCAAAGGAAAGAAGACGTCCATTCCCTAAGGACACTAGCAAAAAAAAAAAAAAAACAGACTCAAAGTGGGGTAGAGTTACAAGGGAAATGCCAAACGGAAGTTTATCAGATCAACAACCACTGTCACCTATGATCTTTTCAGCTACCTGTAAGGGGCATTTCCCCGCCCCAGAGCTGTGTGACCACCCAAGTTACAAGGGGCTCCTCTATTACTGCACTAACCATAAATGTAAGAGGTCACATTTGTTTTTCAAAAAAGCCTAAAGATTTACTCGATCTGAGAAGGGGGCGATTCTTGATTTACCACCAACTTTGAGGGTGCACTGCAATTTCCGCTCTCTCTTTCCTGGCTGTTATGTTTTAAATATATTTTACAAAAAAAATATTGTATTATAGAGCAGCCCTGGGTGTCAAATATGCCAAGAACTACATATATTTATTCTTAGATCTAAAATGGTTTACGCCAATGTCCCATAATCTGTAGATAAAATAGTTATTAGCAGGGGTTTTCAGAGACCAGAAAGTTATATGAAGGGACTGCAGAGTGTAACCATTTATTTTACTATTAAAAATTTATTCTATCTGGCTGTACATTGTTGTACAAAGCTTCCACCAGAGGTATGCAATGATTTTGGATTAATCAGATATCTGTGTGAGGGTATAGGCACTGATAACCATTGTTATCCTTTACTGGTGTGGACAATGCTTCTCTAATAAAGCAGCCAAGGAGTGAAGGAAGAACGAAATCACTGTATGCAGCTTTCCTATAAAGAACCCGTGCTGAAAATAATGCAAAATGTCAAACTCAAAACCAAGAAAAACTAGATATTGCAGCTTAGCAATCCTTAAATGTGGTGGCACCTGTGATCTGGCCAGTAACACACTTCCCATCTTAATTGCTTCCCGCCAGCCATACGCATATATGCGGCCTCTCAGCAGGTGGGTCACATATATGCGTACCTAAAGATAAACAGAGCTGTGCTGCGAGCGGCACAGTTACTGTCGGCTAACAGTAAGCTCCCAATCTCTACTTGCGATAGGATGCTTTCCAATCATGTGACCACTGTGACAGCCAGTCACGCGATCAGAAACCCCACCTCCCGGCATCTGAAACCCCTTAAAGGGCCAGGAGGTGGTGAGGCCAAGGAGTTAAGGCAGGGGTCTCAAATTGGCGGCCCTCCAGCTGTTGCAAAACTACAAGTCCCATCATGCCTCTGCCTGTGGGAGTCATGCTTGTAAGGGCCGGTTCACACAGCGGGCGATGCGAGGCGACACGACTCGAGTCGCTCCGACTCAGAAAAAAGGTTCCTGTACTACTTCTGGGCGACTTCGGGGGCGACTTGCATTGACTTCTATACAGAAGTCCTCCAACTGTCAACCTTGCAATGCCTCATGGGACTTGTAGTTTTGCAACAGCTGGAGGGCCGCAAATTTGAGACCCCTGAGTTAAGGTGCCTCCTCTCTGGATGAAGACAGAACAGAGACACCTTGATAGCAGTATTATCAGTCTGGGAAGAGCATAGTGTTATGTGCAGTAGCTGGACTTCATCAACAAATTAAAGCTGAACTCCAACTAACTTTTTTGGGCAATTATAGTACCATTGTTTTTTTCCTTTTGGGGTAACGGTTTTACATAAATAAAAGCTGAAAATTATCAGTGTTAAATGGTTGTCTTAACCCTATACTGCAACTTTTGCTGGACAGCTTGGTCTGTTGAAGGAAATTTAAAAAATAACAGACTTACTGGCCAGATCACCAAAAAAAAAAAAAAAAGGAAAAATAGAAAACGAATGCAGCCACCACATCTAAGAATTGCTGCAATATAATACTTTTTTTGTTTTTAGGTTTAATACTGCTTGAAGCTGCCATTGCTGGCCTTTACTTCTAAAAAAGCTTGGCTATTACTCTGATCTTAAGGTTGAAGTACTTTCTTATTTACTGACCCCCAACAATTATACAAATCAGCTGCATGCTTATTCTAGGCTGCTAGTTAGAAGATCAGCGTGGCTGTCAGGCAAATAGCATCTTCAGAGGGAGATCAGTAATGGCACATTTCCTTGACAAGGTAAAAGACCAAGCAAACCTTCAGGATCAAAGGTGTTCTAGAAATATATCTGGGGATGCTATTCTCCATTTCAGGAATTGGTAGGAGGAATGTTAGGAACCCCTCATCTCGAGCTGTGAAGGGTTAACCAAGCCAAGTCCTCACTTTCAATTTACTTTGGGCAGAAGTACCGGCAGAACAAAAGTGTCATTGTGAAGAAGTCAGTCAGAGGGAATGAATGAAAGGGCTGCATTATGAGGAAAGAGCGGGCTAACTAATTTGTTTACATTAGAAAATAGGCACCTATGAAAGGATATAATTATGATGTACAAATATATGGAACGCTGGGATGAAGAATTCTCAAGGAGACTTTTCATTCTGAATCCCCTGCAAGGAAAAGTACTAGATTATGCCAACCCAAAGAGCCCTGTTCATTGAATATATATTGGGGAAATGTTTACTTTTCTCCTAATAGGCTTTCGTAGTAAAAACAGGACAATGTTCTATTGCACTTTTTAAATACAGTAAATCCCTAAAGAATGGCATATCATTCAATTGTAAAAACTGACTGGGATTGGCTTTCAATATTTCCTGAAATAACACACACAAGCTTACACCTATTTGTTTTTTTGGTGCTTTCTGTAGAGTTTAAGATCAGTTAATTGAGGAACACAATAGACCACATGTGTCAAACACAAGGCCCATAGGCCGTACACGGCCCTCCAGGCTATTTCATGTGGCCCTCACATGGTCTCCTGCAGCTGCGGCACCCCCTCATCTCCGCGCCCACCTTGTCTCTGCAGTTAGCAGCAGAGAAGACAGAACTCCCCCGCTAGATTCTGCGCTTCTTTATGCAGCCGCGGAGGCACTCCTCTCTGCTCAACAGATGGCAGCAAAAGGGAGGACAGAACTCCTACCGATCCTGCGCCTCTCTGTGCAGCCACAGCACCCTCTTGTCTCCATCTCACCTGGTCCAAGCATTCAGCAGACTCCAGGAGTTGACGCCTACCAACCTCTGGTCCTCCTCCTCCAGACCTTGCATTTTCTTCTTCCCAGCCCCACCCCCAGCAGCAGGTAAATGGGGTGTACTGTAAATGAATGAGGGCTGAAGGACTCAATTTCTGACGTAAGGGGGGGTTGGGGGTGCTCTGGACATATAGTCTTACAGTCACAACCAGCTCTTTGAGGGCAACAATAATGATGGTGTGGCCCACAATGAAACTGAGTTTGATGCCCCTGCAATACATGTACAGGCTCCATCCCTAAGAGAAGAAAAATATCTTGACACACCACTTCCTCTGTGGGATGTACCAGCTGTTAGCAGTACCAAGACAGAACAACAACACAAACACAAAGTACTGAAAACAGAAACAAAAGAAAAAAAAGGTAAGAGGTTTCCCTCAACTAATCAAGAAATTATTTCACAGAGCACAAGATTCCCATTTTTCTCCAAATTTAGAAGAAACAGGCACATATTAAAAACAGACGAGGATAAAACAAGCCATTCTGTTCAGGGAAGAATGTAGGAAACGTCTCTTACTGGTGCTTCCCTGTCTGATCGGGTCGCGAGAAAGGGGATCCAGTGCAGAAGTAACTACATGGAATATGAGTAAACAAATGAATATGGGGCCTGTGCTTTGAGGACTTACTTTAATGCCTGTGTGTAATTAAAATGTGGTGTCACTCCCAAGAACTTCTGGACACTATCCATGGCTGCGGCTGGGTTGTTCCTCAGCTCTTGACCATCAACTATATAAAGCTGGAGAGAGAAAAAAAAAATACACCTGATGTAGAATGTTTTTTTTTTTTTTTTTTTTTTTTTACAAAGAAGCATAGTACAGGCACAGTGCAAACAACTATACATGTTGGACTAGATTATACCCACTAGGCTTACTTGACTGGGTGGGTAGTACGTTAGCCATCTCTCTAGGTGAGTAGCATACCATCCTGGGACCAAACAGCGACTCTGAAGGTTCTTGAGCTGTTGTGAGGCATGTGATCCAGCAGTTACTACTTGAGCAAAGGTGTAGTTCAGTGCCACAGGGTCATTGTGTGCTCGCTGGTGCTATCAGGGAAAAGCACAGTCGTTACTTATTATACAGAAGTATAAAGAGCTGCCACCATGTCTTAATACAGAACATTGCTCCTCATCATGATTTACAATGTTTAGGTGCATAGTCCTTTCCCAACATTATGTGTGATACAAGATTCAATTGATTAAAGGCATTATAAACCACCCTACGTGCAACTCATGTTTTTCACCTACATAAAATGTGCATTGATCATGTAGTTTCATGGTGTCATCTACTGCCCTGCTTGCGCAGCCTACAGTAGAGTACATCTTCACATTCATGTGTTTGAAGTTTACATTTGTGTTCAAACATGAAGCGTGTGGCATAGTACTCAGGTTAATCCATGGAGTTTGAGAACCAACACTGTTAGGAAACCACATATCCCACCACTACTGGGTCTCAGTCTAGTGCTCTACAGGTGAGAGCTCAACAGTAATTCGATCTAAAACAGGCCAAGCAATTACCAACTTGCTGCCCAGTGTATGTTTATATACAGATAAACCAACATACTCATAGTTTCATAGTTAGTAAGGTTGAATAAAGACACCAGTCCATCCAGTTCAACCTGAGTGAGTGTCTACAATTGTCCCTATCCCTGTACATTGCACACTCGGTCCCTACCGTCAAGGAGCCCACAATCCAAAGTCCCCATTCATATACTAGGGTCAATTTTGGACAGAAGACAATTAACCTACCTGCATGTCTTTGGATTGTGGGAGGAAACCCACGCAGGCACAGGGAGAACATGCAAATTCCAGGCAGGTAGTGTCATGGTTGGGATTCGAACCAGCGACCCTTCTTACTGCTAGATGAGAGTGCTAACCACTACACCACTGTGCATGAGAGAACTGACTCTATAGTGTTGTATTATTTGGTCAGAGAATGGATAATCCCTTAAATGCCTTGCTGCCCTCTAGGACTGGGGTCACCCTGAAAGAATATAAGAAAAAAAGAGAGGCCGCACTGGCCTAGTGTATTATCCAAAAAATTCATTACAAATATCTGATAAAACCAAAAAAAGAGGTCTACTCACAAACATGAACCTCAAAACTCGCTCATCGAGCCACAGGTGGCTAGTCTCTCACAAACTGCTTGAACTACCGGACCAAGGGAAGGGGTCCTAAATGGGACCTTGTTGGCCGATGCGTTTCCAAGGACGAACCTGCTTCAGAGCCCTTCAGACTCGGGGGGGGGGGGGGGGGGGGGGATCAAAATATGCCAAATCTGCATGTTCCTCTGCAATGCCGGACTGTCATACTCAGGTTCATCTGACCTGTGTAAAGGAAAATAAACATGATGCATTGATCTATACATGTGCTTAAGACCCCTCATAAGCCAGCAATTCTCTAGATTGGACTTACCAGGGGGGTGCTTACTTGCAGACCAGGAATGTAGGGTGTGAGGTATTTAGTGTCAGTCTTTCTTAGGTGGTCACTGAATGCCTGACATAGAAGGGTGTGTGGTGTCATGCAGACCATAGGGACCCGGAAATGGGGCCGGAAATGCATTCCAGCCAGCACTTCTTGTGGACCCCTGCGTCATTTCCTCTCCACCGGTCGCTGCCATCTTTGCAGAGACCATCACTAGAGGTAAAAGCTCTCTGTGCATGTAGGAGGAGGTGAAACCGAAAAATGAAAAGTTGGCAACAGTGTAGGCACCTGAAAGGTAATAGACACCAAATGCCCAATGCAAAAGGGGCAATCAATACACGCCAATTGGAGATACAAATGACACCAGAAGAACCATGTTGCATTGGGAAAGAAAAAAATGGCTGCTTATTATATATTAAATGAAAAAATAAATAAAAAAACTAAAATGAATACAATGAAAATGTGAATACAATTAAATAATGAAAAATAATATATATATATTATATATATATATATATATTAAAAATAAATACAAAAAAATATAAATTAAAATAAAAAAAGGACACTGCGCGATCCTGGTCTGCAAGTAAGCACCCCCTTGGTAAGTGCTTATACAGCAATATCCAATCTAGAGAATCATTGGCTTATGTGGCCGTCCTAAGCACATTGTGACCTAGGTAAAAATCAACCCATCATGTCCATTTTCCTTTACACAAGTAAGATGAACCTGAGTGTATGACAGTCCGGCAATGCTGAGGAACATGCAGATTTGGCTCCCATTATGGTATATTTTGATTTTCCTTGAGTTTTTGTTTATTCTTATATCACTTAAACTTTCTTGCCTTCCCTTATTCCTCCCCTTGGCTCTCACATCATGGGTGTGTCTGTAAGGTATAAGGTATAAATACATTGTAACCATTTATAATCAGGCTCTGAAGAAGGTGGTCGGTCCTTTGAAACACGCTGAGCGAGTTTTCATCTCCAGGTTTGTGAGTAGACATCTTTTTGGTTTATCAGATATTTTCAATAAATTTGTTGGATAATGCACTATGGCAGTGCACCCTCTTTTTTTCTTACGTTTATATGCAGCCTTTGTGATGAATGAACCCAGGAGCGACAAGGATTTTGTCACTTTGTTTCACTGCTGTCGTTCCCGGGCCAGTACAGCCAGGGAAGCAGATGATCAAACACAATCTGTGTTTGATCAAACACAATCTGCGTTTGATCAGTGGCCCTAGAGGGCAGAGGAATGATCAGGGGTCTACTAGACCCATCATGTCTCAATAGAGAGTACCCATGTGATAATAGTGTTTAATTAAAAAAGAAAGTGTAAAAAATGTTGAATTAAAAAAAAAAAAAAAAAAAAACCTTGGAGAGAACAATTATTATAGTACCATAGCTCATGTCTAACTCTAAACAGATAACCTGTAAAGGCTTTTAAAGCATTGCCAATGGGCAAGTCTTTAGCTACTGTAGCTTGTTACCATTTCACAGGCACTCGCAATTTTAATTACTGACATTTAGTATGTATATACTTGAAGCAACAATATTTTATATTGTACTAAAAAATGGGTATTATATGGTGTTTGTGCTCATTGAAATTCATTTAAAGCAGAGTTCCACCCATTTAAAAGTCAGCAGCTACAAAAGGTGTAGCTGCTGACTTTTAATAATCAGACACTCACCTGTCCCAGGGTCCAGCGATGCGGGCTCACAAAGCCCCTCCTCTCCGAAATGTTAACGTTGGGTGCCCGGCAGTGGCTTCACAGCCGGGCGCACCACGCTGCAAATGTTCGGGCCTGTGACATGTCCCAGAAAAATGCTGGGGAGGGAGGGGGGAGGAGAGGTGAACTTCCTCCCGGCACTGCAGAGCCTGTGGAGGAAATGGAAGCTGGGTGCACATAAAAACAGGGTAAGCGCCCCCCCTCAAAAAATGAAATGCCAAATGGGGCATGTCGGGGGTTAATCTTCACTTAAAGAGGAAGATCCAGTTTTGGGTGGAACTCCACTTTAAGTGTATTTATTCGTGAAAGTTTGCATTTAATAAGCTGCTGGCAAATATCACCAGACATAAAAATTGAATGAGTATTGTATGGAGATATTTGTTATTCTTTAGTATTTACAAGAGGAAAAAAAAAAAAATCCAAATTTGAGTTCACCTACCAATACCTACAACTGCCTGTCATTGGAATTCTCTTACCTATTGGTCACCCAGTACCCCCAGCCCTTCCCACATCCCCCTTTGTAGTTTTCACAATAATCTGTCTTTTTTGGATAGATGCCTTAACACACTTAAGAAGCAGTGTATTCAAAGGGGAGAACTGGCAAACTGTGGTCCAGACATTAGAGGGCTCACAATGTAAAAACATGGACAGTCAGGGAATCCTGAGATTTTTAAGTACTACACATAGAAAAAAAAATCTGCCATACAATACAAATTTCATAATGAACTAACTAAACCAAAATTTTAGCAGAAGTGACCACGAATAGTTAAATCAATACTGAAACCTCTGTAGACTATTTCAGGCTTCTGATCTTGTTTATTCTGCAATAATTAGCTTTTTAACTGCGGCCGCAAACTCTGCTCATCCAGGCTAATCATGACAGCATATATTAAAATGAGAGCATGCCAACACCCGCAACGCCACTAAACTATTAACCTTTAAGGACCATTCTATTAACTGCATTAAACACGTGGACACTAAACCACAGGAAGCACATAGAGGAGAAGAAAATCAAGACAAGACGTCACTGCTTGATATCGGTCATGGAAGCTGTGCATTAGTAATCATTTCCCCTCTTATTTTTTCATTGATTAGATTATAACAAAATCCGACTCCAACTCTTCTGTAATAACTATGAAGGTGCAGAGAACATTCTCACCCCATGGCTATGCAATCTACCCCATTCTCCCCACCCCCATTCAGTTAATACAACTGAGAAACCAGTTAGCCATCATGTGATCATGAAGACTTCCTTCATTATTAGGACTCATCAATAGCTACCAAAAGCTTTGCCAAGCAGTGTAAGGTGGGCAAAATGTAACTAGCAGAATTTTGGACATAATGGGTCTGATATACTAAAGTTTGAAGTGAGCTACTGAAAGGTTACCGGAAAAGATTGGATTTTTGAAGTGAAGACCATCAAAACCAGACTGAATTTCTATTATTCAGCACCTCTCATTATTTCTTATACAGCTTTGGGAGGTCTTCTCTAGCGTTGACCCATTTTCTTTTATGTCTTATACCATCAGTTTTGCAGTTCTAAAGTTATGACTGAAATCCCATTTACTGTACCTACATGACACTCTCATGCTGGAATTTAGCTAGGGAAATCCTGTGTTTCAGTGTTAGTTTTTTGCTTTGCATTGAGGAAGTTTGTGTGACCATGTAAAACACACTTTTATTGCCTCCACATATTTTCACTGTGACCCAAAACTTCTGGGCATTTTTACTGAACCCAACCTTGGCTTTATCTGCATGTTTTATTGTTCTGTATGCTCTTGTGTTCCAGCTACTTTCTACATTCTGCAGAAATGTTGTCACCTGTTAAAGCTACTCTGATATGTATGTAAATATCGTATGACAGTGTCGGGGCATCAGTTACAAATCCATGAAAGTCAACCTGACCTCTGTAATGAATACACTGGGGGAATGTAATCCTGGAGCCTAAAAGTCTTAGTGTCCAGCTGCAAACACACAGTGGTACACAGACTAAGCACACCCTTATGACAAAAATGATCAGTGACCATTATCGTGTTTCTCATATCCGACTGATCCAAAGCAGGCTGCCCTAATCATCATTTCAACAAAGCACATGCCTTCAATGAAGTGTCTGGGAGCATGCACAAAAGGAAATGAGCTACTGAAAACAGCATGGGTACGTAGTAGAAGAGTCCAGGTGCTTAACTGGTCTGCCTGCAATCCAGACCTTTCACCAACTGAAAATATTTGGCGCACCTTACAATGTAAAAATACAACAAAAACGACCCAGGATTGTTGAGATGTTAGAATCCTATATCAGGGTAGAATGGGACAACATTCCAAAACACCGGCAACTGGTCTCCTCAGTTCCCTGACATTTAGAGCATTGTTAAAAGAAGAGGCGATTCTACACCCTGGTACTTTTTTGAGACATGTTGCTGCCATCAATTTCAAAATCACTATTTTTTTCCTAAAATGGTACATTTTCTCAGTTTAAACATTTGATTTTTGATGGTTTTCTACTTTCTATTGTAGGTAAATTATGGGTTTATGAGATTTGCAAATTGAGGGAATTGGGGTTGTACATCTAACACTCCCCTCCCCCGAGACCAACAATGCTGCTGTCTGCTGTGCCCCATGTTCATTCATCCAAATCACCAAGTGAAAACAAATGGGAAAAAAGCCTAAGAAAAGGAAACTGATGTGGTCGCCACGTCTAATGATCCATAAACTGCAATATATTACATTTTGGGTTTAATACGAGTTTAACTGCACAAGTAATACGATATAAAGTATGCAGAAAACCCCATGTTTACCTATCACTTCTTTATTGAAAAGCACAGGGAATCTCATAATGCCAATTACAGCTCTAATAGGACTGGAGGAAATTGGAGAAATGTGGTTTGCTTGGGTATTGTAAATCAGGTCAGATGTGTTAAAAGCCCACTTTGTCTACACCTCATTTTGTATTGTCCATTGATGAAAGTTTAGCTGGTCTAGAATGTCTGAGCAATGACATCTGTAATCAGCCTTTTTAATTATGTGGTTGAACATCAGGAGACTTCTGTGCTATTGGGAATGAGAATTGCGGCTTTCAGTAGTCACTTACCTGGTACCAGGAATAAGCACGGTCAACAGGACTGATCAGAATGGCAATAATTTTGGCTCTGGGTAGGAGAGCTGCTGCCCGTTTTGGTACCACTTCTGTGTCAAAATAATTGGCACTTTTTTCAAACATGAAATCTGTGCTGGCATTGGAAGGTATAGGGAAGAAATCCATGTACCTAAGGGATAGGAGAAACACTTAAAAAAATGCATACTACTTTTCCCCAAAACACAGTATAGGTGTACAGCAAGAATAATTACCAATCAATGCCCTTGTGGTAGTTCTGTCCATTAAAAAACTGGATCTCTTCAAAGGTAACCGGGCTCTGAAAATTGCTTGTAACAGCAGGGTGCATGGTGAGGAAGGTGTATAGTGCAGTTGTACCTGTTGAAATAACCCAAATATATGGCAGTGAGGAGAGATCAGTCATGTCCAGTCAACCTGCTACATTTTATGGAAATCATCACGAGATGTACCTGTCTTTTGAGGTCCGACAACAAGGAACTTAGGGAGTCTATCACAAGTCTTCTCCTTAGACCAGATGTCCTTATGTCTCTTATCATCACAAGGGTTCTATATGGAGGGAAAAAAAAATTCAAGCAAACATTCTAGGCAGCATCAATCTGGACACATTACACTAACTTGAGGGGTTGTCGGTATTAACAATTGTAAATCTGAGTCTTGAGTATTCTTATGGTTGATGATCATTTAGAATATGCCTCAAATGGAGTGTTCTCTTGCTCAGATTAACATGCCCAAGTAAGTCTTCCCCAGAGGCCTTCTGACTGTACCTCAGTTGTGATTTATGGCATTTGAGGGGGTACATTAGGATTCTCACCTGGAGGGTAAATCACTGCACTAGCACCGCTGTGCATGACGACACATGCAGGAGTCAGATGATATGGGTGCCTTTTTTGTTTACTCTTCTGACAGGGATTGAGGGAACTGTTGCCGATGCTCCACACTTGTATGATATTTATGTGGGGATAGGCATTCTTACATTAACTAGGATTCAATAGGTTCCATAAAAAAACCCTCCAATACCATAAGGCCTCTTGGATTGCTCCCTGGACAGTAGTGGGAATGCTTGTTGGTGGTGTTAAGAAGAGAGTGGCCTGTGGGTCGGCTGTAGGCTTATTAAAATAGTTATAACCAAGTTAAAGGGAATCTCTCTCTATATCTATATAAAAAAACACACATACATATACACAGAATTGTGCCTAAGTTGACATAACCTGGCAGAATTTATGATTTCTTAGCCATTTTTCAGAAAACATAAATAACACAAAAACATTTCTTCCGCTCATGGTTAGTTTGGATGAAGCCATTTATTATCAACTGTGTTTACCCTTTTTAAATCAAAATGGCAACAGAAACTATCCAAATTACCCTGATCAAAAGTTTTCATACCCTGGTGATTTTGGACTGATAACATACACACAAGTTGAAACAAAGGGGTTTCAATGGCTATTAAAAAGGTAACCATCCTCCCCTGTGATCTGTTTGCTTGTAATTAGTGTGTGTATAAAAG
The DNA here is from genome assembly GCF_037356315.1 of Lithobates pipiens. Lineage (NCBI taxonomy): Eukaryota > Metazoa > Chordata > Amphibia > Anura > Ranidae > Lithobates > Lithobates pipiens. Next base: position 60,813,350 of record NW_027507787.1, on the reverse strand, counting down.
GTCAATGAGTGTCTGGACTTCTGACAGACCCTTGCATCTTTCATCCAGTGCTGCACTGACTTTCTGGATTCTGAGTCATGGGGAAAGCAAGAGAATATTCAAAGAATCTGCAGGAAAAGGTAGTTGAACTGTATAAAACAGGAAAGGGATATAAAAAGATATCCAATGAATTGAGAATGCAATCAGCAGCGTTCAAACTAATCAAGAAGCGGAAAATTAGGGATTCTGTTGAAACCATGCTCAGGTAGACCAAATCAAATTTCAGCCACAACTGCCAGGAAAACTGTTCAGGATGCAAAATAAAACCCACAAATAACTTCAGGTGAAATACAGGACTATCTGAAAACATGTGGCGTGGCTGTTTCAAGATGCACAATAAGGAGGCACTTGAAGATAGATGGGCTGCATGGTCGAGACACAAGAAAGGCATTACTACACAAATGCCACAAAGTATCCTGCTTACAATACAGCACAGAGACAAACCTCCAACCTTCTGACACAAAGTCATTTGGAGTGATGAGACCAAAATTGAGCTTTTTGTCCAAAACCATAAACTCTACATTTGGAGAGCAGTCAACAAGGCCTATGATGAAAGGTACAGGGGTGGATTGCGGAAGTTTTGGGGATGTGTGAGCTACAAACGTACAGGAAATTTGCTCAAAATTGTTGGCAAGATAAATGCAGTACATTTTCAAAATTACTGGAGGAACATTTGCATTCATCAGCCAGGAAGCTGCGTATGGGACGTACTTGGGCATTTCAACATGACAATGATCCAAAACACAAGACCAAGTTTACCTGTCATTAGCTACAGCAGAATAAAGTGAAGGTTCTGGAGTGGCCATTTCAGTCTCCTGACCTCAATATCATTGAGCCACTCTGGGGAGATCTCAAATGTGCAGTTCATGCAAGACAGCCCAAGAATTTACAGGAACTGGAGGCTTTTTGCCAAGAGGAATGGGGAGCTTTACCATCTGGGAAGATAAAGAGCTCATCTACAAATACCACAATAGACTTCAAGCTGTCATTGATGTTAAAGGGGACAATACACGGTATGTAAACTTTTGATCGGGGTCATTTGGGTAGTTTGTTGCCATTAGGATTTAAAAAAAAAAAAAAAGAGTAAACATAGTTGCTTGATAATAAATGGCTCCAGCCAAACACTAACCATGAGTGAAAGAAAAGTTTTTGGTTTTATCATTCATATTCTCTGAAAAATGGCCAAGGAATCAAATTCTGCCAGGGTATGTAAATTTATGAGCACAACCGTACATTTATTTTTTGTTATTTTTTTTTCGGCTTTGGTCCTTCTCAATGTATGTCCCTGGATGAGACCTGGTGGGATTTGTATTAGAAAAACCCCTTTGTGAGCAACGTTTTTAAAACTACCAATTCATATACCAGAGGTAGGCCTACCCTTGGACATATAATCTTAATGGGGACACATTTGAACAGCTTATTACATAACTTAATATGTTAAAAGAGCAATCCATTATTTAAAGTAATTTTTCCTGTCAAGAGTTGGCATCCTTAGATTCCTGTTGAGGGAGTCAATCCTGGATTAGTTGGAGGAGGACTGCATTGCGATTGTCTAAAATAACTCTGTGCGGTGAACCACGCAATGTCCCCCCCCCCCCGGGAGACACACAGGGCCATATAAAATGGCCTAGATGGCCGGATTTGGCCCGCGGGCCTTGTGTTTGACACATGTTGGCTAGCAGTAAGTAAAATACAGCAGATACAAAATCTTATGTAATCATGACACGCCTGAGTGTTTTGCTCTCAAGGCCACAGGAGTGTTATATAAAGGGATATTTGCACCTACCTGCCACAGTGGGTTCTTCTCTTGGGGGAAGATCTCAAAATACTTCTTAGCCAATTGGACAGGTGGCAGAGTCTGTAGCCTGAGGTTGGTCCAGCACTGCACAAACTTCACCAAGCTTTCAAATGTGTACAGCCCCAGGCGGTCATTGCCATAGTTTGAGAGATGTGTCATGAAGATGCTGATCTGTAACAGGCACACACAGGGATTGCCATCTAGGTTAATTCTCCTAAGCACAGTACTTGGCTGTATAAACACACATCTATTATGAATGTGTCTTGCAGGGAGATAAAAGACAGTATGCAAGAAAAGGTGCTGCAGGTGCTGTGGGATTTTAGAGCACGGTACAATTTTCTGGTTAGGATTCACATTCACTTGATGTAAAGCAGTCTTTTCTTGACATTAACATGACATTAGAGCTCGAACCTTTGAATATTTCATGACCTCTCCGTTGTGCCCTGCTGAATATTTCAGAGGCGAGATGGGAAGACCGCGTTCTGCTCTACTTGTGCATCCCCTACAGATCTCCAACCCATCGCCTACCAGACCATTTGCTATAAGAATCACATGGAAGACATGGTACCTTCTGCAATGGGAACACTTTACTAAATGTTGGAATGCAAACTGAGAATTGCAGAGTTTCAATGAAGCTGCATACATGTATTATGTATATGCCATCATGCAGATCATAGGATCATCTGTTTTTTCTTTTTATTTCACCTACATAACATTTATCTAATGACAATAAATGAGAAAACGGCTACATTTAGAATTGAATCGTTTCAATTATTTGATCAGATAATGAATCTATAAATTACATCCAGTATGTAGTAGTCATGATTCCAGGATTTGAGCTAAATATTGAAGACAAAACATTCTCACACTCTAAAAAGCCATGAAAACAAATATCACCCTAGACTTCTATATGAGCTCCTCAGTGGGTATACAGATATATGTTTACTTACTTTTAGCAACAAGTCTAGAAGAGAAAGTAGCTGGAAATCTGTGTACCGAAGGTGTGAAGAGGCATCGATCAAACAAACAACCCATTACCTTCCCTCTTATGCTCTTGATTACAGACTTCATTTTCACATTCTGCTGAAGCTCTCTCCAGCTTTCTCTAACGGTAGCATGAAAATGGTTTTTCAGCAAGCTCCGTGGGGTCCTCGCTGGTGTATGTCTGAAAACCCACAGTAAAACACTTGCATTCTCCAGATCCATTATGCAGTCCAAAGAACTGTACAAAGGCTGAGGAGAAACAGACTGGCTTAATGGTGACATAACCACTGGAGAGTTACAGACTGTGTATAACATTATTTTGTACTTTCTGCACGCACGGGAGAATTCTGATGTTCCTTAAAGAAACAATACTTCCAAATCTTTATGTAACAGTTTTGATCTTTTTCTAGTTTTGATGTTCCATCGCTCTGCAGGTGTTAAATATTAGTGTATCTCTACAGTACCTCCTGCAATCCAGTAGGAACTTTGCATCAGTGTTAATTTTGGCAGCAAATTTCAATTTAGTTTTAGTCTTAGTCTTAACCAAAATGGGATTTTAGTTTTAGTGCCATTTTAATCTTCTGCAATTGTTTTAGTCGTATTTACTCAAATCTCTAGTACATTTTAGTTGACCAAAACTCATTGTCTAAAATCGAATGGGTGTATTTAAATTGTAATGTATTATTTAAGCATTTCTCTAACATTTCCAAACTCATTCTATACTGCTGGAGTGAAAAATCGAATAGGTTATTTCTGGTATTAAGGTTTGAGCATGCACTAAAGACCAGTGTTCATTTTGGCATCAAATTTCAATTAGGTTTTAGTCATACCCTTGACTAAAAAGCCGTTTAGTCATCCCAATGGTTTTAATTTTAGTCATATTTTAGTAGACTAAAATAGTATTACACTTAGTCAACAAAATTGCCACTGCTTTGCATTAACCACTTCTGGACCACAGATATACGTCGTTACTTTGAGGACGGATATCGTTGTTATGGCAGCAGCTAGCTGCCATAACCCCGATATCGTCATGTTCAGCCAGCGGGCCGCTACAAGATAAAAGTGGTCTCTGTGGCGGATTCGCCGCAAGGTCACTTTCATCAGAGGCGGGAGAGAGCCCCCCCTCCCTCCACCACTTACAGGAGCCGTCAGCAGGGGCGATCCGGTCCTCTCGGTGGCTGTGCATGGAGTCGAGTGAGGGGAAGATGGCCCCACCCATCTCCATGACATTGCAGGGCGGAAGCAACGTCAAAGTGTCACTTACCCCCATAGCTTAAGGCCCAGTTTTTTTTTTCAAATCAATTTTTCTAAATGACAATCTTTTAATTTTATGTTAGTGTAAAATGAGATCTGAAATCTTTTTGACCTCAGATCTCATATTTAAGAGGTCCTGTCATGCTTTTTTTTCTATTACAAGGGATGTTTACATTCCTTGTAATAGGAATAAAAGTGATACAATTTTTATTTTATTTTTAAAACAGTGTAAAAATGAAAAGGTAAAATAAATAAGAAAATTTTTTTTTTTGAAAGGCGCCCATTCCGCAGTGAACGCATACATGAGTAGTGCTTGCATATGAAGACTGTGTTAAAACTACACATGTGAGGTATCGCCGTGATCGGTTGAGCGAGAGCAATAATTTGTAACTGAAAACATGCAACCTGTTGAATTTTTTAAACATTGCCTATGGAGATTTTTAAAGGGTAAAAGTTTGTTGCCATTCCACGAGCGGGCACAATTTTGACATGTTGGGTATCAATTTACTCAGCATAACATTATCTTTCACAATATAAAATAAAAAATAAAAAGTGTTAACTTTACGGCTGTCTTATTTTTTAATTTAAAAAAGTGTATTTTTTTACAAAAAAAAAAAAGTGCACTTGTAAGACCGCTGCACAAATATGGTGTGACAGAAAGTATTGCAACGATTTTATTCTCTAGGGTGTTAGAAAAAAAAATTATAATGTTTGGGGGTTCCAAGTAATTTTCTAGTAAAAAATTATGTTTTTAACTGTTTTAACACCACAGCTAAAAAGAGGCCTGGTCCTTAAGTGGTTAAGGAGCTGAATAGGAACAAGGACAGGGAAATTTCAATTTCATGGTCAACGGAACCTACACATAATGTACACAAAAAATTCTATACGCTTATCAGGAGTTAACGGGTAGGCATTCAAAGGTGCCCTCTATTATGCAAAAACAATCACTATTCTAAGTGCCACGTTCATATGCGATATCCTGTCTCCAATCGAGTGTGATCCGACCCTGGCACACTGTTGGTCTCTTCTCTATAGCTTGCACCCAGCAGAGACACCTACCTTGCCAGTATCTATGCTAGCAGTAAGGTGGACCCTCATGGACAGACAGCCGACATTATCTGACACGGAGCGCACAATCTGTCACAACATAGGGAGGACTCCTTGCACAAATTACTTCTTATGTTCTTACCTTTGCCAGCTCAGATGCAGATCAGAGAACCAACATACCCAAAATGTATCTGATGGTCTAAGACCCCGATGCCTTCATAAAAACCACCCAACAACCAAAAAAATAAAAAATAAAAAACATTTCAATTGAAAAAAAATAGCAGAACTGGGTCCTATCCTTCCACACTTTCTACTTTTAGCATTGTAGGTAATATCCCCAACTTTACCAGATTTTGGAAAAGGCATACATTTTTCATGTATTCACAGATGGGGCCTTCTGCTAGCAAATCAACACTTTGGCTCACTCGCCCATGCACCTGGCATTACACGATTTCTACACGAGTCAGCCCATTACAGTGGCAGGCCATCAAACTCAGGGCCAAGCTGAAGTGCTAGTCAGTTGATGTTGGTTTTTGAATAAATGGATTTGCATTTTTGAATAAATGGACTTCCATTTTTGAGTGAATGGTTTTGAAAAAATGGATTTCCCCATTCACACATGCTAGACGGATTAAATGAATCCTCCCCACTGGGACATTGAATTCTGACAGCTGGACTCCTCAGCTGTCATAAAACGATCAGTGGATGCAGCCAGCTGATCGAGAACATTTTTGCAATAGTCCTGTTCGACAGACTCCCGTAGATCAGCCATAGATGGATTGAACCTTGCCCAGTCCTTGCTGAACTCAGCAAATTTCAATTTTTTTCCCTTTTTTTCCCTTTGTGGGCACCCTTTGTTCTTACTAGTAGTAGATCAGCAATATTCCAAACCTTGAAGTCCTCATCTCACAAACAAAATACTGAGATGCTGCTTTGTTTGAACCACCTGCCCACTAGCATGCAGGAAAATGTAAACATCAGCGGGCGCTCAGATATAGGACATAATCGCGTGAGGAGACAACTGTAAAAAAAAAAAAAAAAAAAAATGGAACCCTTGTATTTTTACGAAGGTTAAGAGAAGGTATGTAGGTGTTAACTGGTGCAGGAAGTGTGCTTTTAATCTATGAACATCCATCCATACATACATCCAAAGACATACGCACCTTTAGTATAATACTTGCTGAAGTCCAAGTGATAGAACATTCTTCATTACAAAGTAAAAGTATCAGCTACATGTGTATATCTATACATACTATTATTGAAATACTGACAACACAATAAGGGACATCAATTCTGTTCCACAGCAACGCACTACAGAACAGGAGCAATGTGACCGATCATGAAGCAGGGTTAATATGGAGGTTGTACCTTCATTTATAAATGCTCAGCTACTATAAAGTAGCACTAAGAATGAATAAAGGCCTGTGTTGATGGGCTTTTGTTCACTTTAAGTTGGGTTTGCTTTGCCATACAAGTCTATGAGGGTTGCAAAACTTGCTTAAAGCATAAATAGCAGAACTGAAGAATCATCTCAGAAGCATTTCAAACTGATGTCATTAACACAATCCCAAAGTCCCCTGACATTGGTTCGAAAGCCTTCCTCCGATCGCTTCTTAATTGTTTGTCTATTTGCATTGAAAACGCTCACCTTCCTTGTAAATCTGTTGCAGACCTGTGCAAATTGGTTTTAGTTGCCTACCTAGGATTACAAGCGCAGGGGTCACCCTTACACAGAAAAACGGTCACATGGACTTTGCTAAGGAAGAGCCAGCATAATATGCATCTAATTGTGTCACTAATTTGCTTAATTAATGTCTCCTATAATGAATTTAATCATGGTTACTGTGGATCTTCAGCCAAAGATTTTTTTGCACAATAAGGGGTTAGAACTTTAGTTTTTTTTTTTTACTGCAGTATATGTTACCATTGGGGGATTGCCCCTACTATTCCTCACCTCTGTTTGAAAAAACAGTAGTTACCTGGGCATATGCAAAACATTTTTCATAACTTCGGTTAAGCGCCCCTGCTTAGATTTCCCCTTATTAACTTATCCCAGTGACCGATGTTGCCAGGAGAGGAACTAAATCTCCCCAAAGTGACAGAGGCAGCAGTAAAAACCTGATAGAGGTTATAATTTTAAGTCAGTGAGACCCTGTAAATCCAACATTTGTAGCACGTATTTGGTATGGAGATGGTGGAATACTGTAAACATTACATTATACAATGATGGTGAAACTGTGTACATGCGAGAACCCAGTGAGCTTCAGGTTGGTCTAAACAATTTTTTTTTTTAATATACATACATATGTACACAGTCCGTAGGGTTCAATATCGAGTTGGCCCACCCTTTGCAGCTATTACAGCTTCAACTCTTCTAGGACAGATGTCCACAAGGTTTAGGAGTGCGTCTATGGGAATGTTTGACCATTCTTCTAGAAGCGCATTTGTGAGGTCACACTGATGACCTCAAAAGGGTCCCTGAGGATCCTAGAGAAGGTAACAGACCAAAAATTACTTCAACCCGAGACTAGGTGGATTTCTAAATTAAATGCCACTCGTCCTTTTTTGGACTCCTATACTCTATAGATTATGAACCATGTAACCCTAATCTGATTTGATGTGTATATCTGTATCTATCTTTATATGTCTTATGTATGAAAACACTTGATGAACTAGAATAATTGATGTACAAAATTATACTATACAAAGTTGCTGTTTATGCTTGGAATTGGAGATTACATTAGAGCTATGGATGACAATACTGCATTATTAAATATTAAAGATTTTGTCATTCATAAAATAGATATAATTCCATTTATCTTAATAGCTATTGGTGACGTGTAGCACTAGCTCCTGAAGCGCACGTGCTATGCGTTTTTCAAAGTTAAGGTTATACCTAAACTGCAGTTTGGTTTGGGTACAATTGTCTAAATGTGGACTTCAGCATCAGTCTGACTGAACTATGAGATGATCCGCCTGACCACAGGGGGCATGGTCACTTCTGACAGGTATAGAACTATGGTCTGGTTGGGTGCTTAAGTTACTTTCTCTCGGAGCCCGCCCAGGGGGGGTGGCGCTATTGCTGTGCTTTCTGGGAGAGGGCATTTAAGATGCGGACGTCACGTGGTTCGGGGTTCTGGTCCAGAAGGATGTACTGACTTCATGGTCCTGGTCCTCCTGACCAGCCCCAGGAAGGCTATGGCCTGGGGTGCGGATCCACCCGATCTTGATGTCTCGGGGCTGGCTAGCCCGAGGCAAGGAAACTAAAGGAGGATTCTGATGTGGTTGGGTGCAGTCTCCGGTTTGGGAGAGACCCATTAACTTCATAGCATTCCAGGGGAGGACTCTTCAGAAGACGACCACGTACGGGTTGGTTTCTTAGTTAGAGCCTGGAAGGGCTGAAGTACCCAAGAGAATCCGGTCTCGTGGATATAGCCAAGCTGGCTGAAAGATCCAGGTATCACACGAGTGTTCTTAAAGTTTAGTTTCCTATGTGTTCTAGAAAGTCTGTGGCAGAGAGATATCTTGTATGTTCTACAACGTCTGCGGCAGAGACTTGTTCCTGAGTTAAGCACCTTGTTGGCTGCTAGGCCTTGTGAGAGAGACTGTGATTAACAACCAGTCCCTGAATATGTGGAAGCCCTGGCATGGTTACATTCTGGGGAGAAGGGGTCTGTTTTTCAGTTGCCTTGATTTGCCATGGTGGTGGTTATGATGAGGAAGGAACCCGGGGACTCCCACATTTGTCAGGTGCTAGATGAAGTTGAATGATACAGTGTTGGTAATGATCGGTGGCTGGTCCCTATTTATGGGGTGGGTTGGTGCGCTTTGATGTGCGGAGGAATAGGGGGCTATGGCTTGTTGCTTTATGTATGCTTCTCCTTGTCTGTTTGGGACGCTCTAAAGGCTTGTTTGTCAACACTGATCTCTGCACCAGCTCTAATGCGCGCGCTTATGGTTTCGTTTTTGGACGGAGAAAGGCTTGGCACAAGCGCAGAAACATGTACGTTAGATTATTGTGCTGGCTTTGTTTCCAGCCACCTTTCACCTGCTAGCACCCTCCCACTGTATCACCTGGACCCAGTACTAATTAGAATGCCAAAAACAGCACCAAAAACTGATATAAATTCAGTCTTGCTTTCCCTGGTCTAGTGAATGGTGTTATTCTTTGTGGATGTATGTTATAGGCAAGTCCTAATGGGAGCCTTATTAATGAATACATGGTTATGCTTATCATCGGAGCTATTGTAGCTCATTGGATACACAATTATATACTTTAAAGATCTGTGGATGAGGAATCTGCACATAAGACAGGATATATTGGTTAGACAATACTCCCAGCAGGATATACTTATCCACTGGCCACCAATTGGATGGTGAGTGGCTATCCCTTGTTGTATACCCCATTTTCAGTGAATCTTCTATGTTCACTAGTACTTGTAAATATATGTATTAAAGGTAAATAAAAGCTCTTATTAGGCAATTCTATACACACACAAACTCTGACAATTGCTTTTGTTTTGGTTCTGTCTGTCGCTGATTTTTGTTTTCGGTTAGAGTAGAGAGATTAGCCCTATCCCGATATGTGAAACAATGACCATATATTGGATTTATTTAGGGAATGGCTGCTGGGATATTAGCAGGTTCTTCAATGATTTGGTATCTGGCAACATCCTTCCTCTTCCAACTAGGATTTTTTTATTTTTGTAAGTAATCTATGATTATGGTCAGTTTATTGACCTAGGTCTTACCTATCTAATGCTATGCTCATTGGCACCTTTCACAATATAATTATTTTTTAACTATACCAACTAATGGATAATTATCTTTTGTCTAAAGATACTGATTGTTGCATCGTCCTTCCTTTGACACCTGGTACGTCATTCTTAATGGGTCTCCTTTAGATGCGAGTCCCCATATTTATATATATATATATATATATATATATATATATATATATATATATATATATATATATATTTTAAATAATTCTACTGTGCCTACATATAATCCAAATGTAAACAATACTTGTGTATCTTCTCTTATCTTTTAATAGGATCTCAGTTTTAAGTCAAAATATAAGGTTCTGAAGAAGCAAAGCTGTGAAACGCATCGACCTTCTATCTTTGTATAAACAGATCTTGAGAATATTGTTACTTGATCAATTTTCATATGCTTTTATATCTGTAAAAATCATTTTACATTCTTTTTTGTAATAAAGACATTAACTATTTGTTTAAATGTCCCTTACTGGTACCGTTAAAGTCCATCATATCAGTCCTAACTTCTAAAACAATCTACACAGGATGAGGTACCCTTATAGCCTACACAATCCTTTTATATACTATATACAAGGTCACACTGATTTTGTCCGAGAAGGCCTGGTTCCTAGTCTCCACTCTAAATCATCCCAAAGAATTAGAGCAGAGACTGCGAGCCAGGCCTTCTCGTCCACCTCAGGCACTGATACAGTATCTCACAAAAGTACACCCCTCACATTTTTGTAAATATTTTTTTATATCTTTTCATGTGACAACACTGAAGAAATTACACTTTGCTAAAAAGTAAGTAGTGAGTGTACAGCTTGTATAACAGTGCACATTTTCTGTCCCCTCAAAATAACTCAACACAGCCATTAATGTCTAAACCGCTGGCAACAAAAGTGAGTACACCCCTAAGTGAAAATGTCCAATTGGTCCCAATTAGCCATTTTCCCTCCCCGATGTCATGTGACTCGTTAGTGTTACAAGGCCTTAGGTGTGAAAAGGGAGCAAGTGTGTTAAATTTGGTGTTATTGCTCTCACTCTCATACTGGTCACTGGAAGTTCAACATGGCACCTCATGGCAAAGAACTGAGGATCTGAAAAATCTTGTGCTACATAAAGATGTCTTATGCTATAGGAAGATTGCCAAGACCCTGAAACTGAGCTGCAACACGGTGGCCAAGACCATACAGTGGTTTAACAGGACAGTTCCACTCAGAAAAGGCCTCGCCATGTTCGATCCAAAAAATGTAGTGCACTTGCTCAGTGTCATATCCAGAGGTTGTCTTTGGGGAAAAGATGTACTGCCAGCATTGCTGCAGAGGTTCAAGCTGTCAGTGCTCAGACCATACAGTGCGCACCGCATCAAATTGGTCTCCATGGCTGTCGTCCCAGAAGGAAGCCTCTTCTAAAGATGATGCACAAGAAAGCCCGCAGTTTGATGAAGACAAGCAGACTAAGGAAATGAATTACTGGACTCATGTCCTGTGGTCTGATGAAACCAAGATAAACTTATTTAGATGGTGTCAAGCATGTGTGGAGGAAACCAGGTGAGGTGTACAAAGACGCGTGTCTTGCCTACAGTCAAGCATGATGGAGGGAGTGTCATGGTCTGGGGTTGCATGAGTGCTGCCAGCACTGGGGAGCTACAGTTGATTGAGGGAAACACGAATGCCAACATGTACTGTGACATACTGAAGCAGAGCATGATCCCCTCCCTTTAGGTACTGGGCCACAGGGCAGTATTCCAACATGACAACGACCCCAAACACAACTACAAGGCGACCACTTCCTTGCTAAAGAAGGGTAAAGAGGGTAAAAGGTGATGGACTGGCCAAGCAGGTCTCCAGACCTAAACCCTATTGAGCATCTGTGGGGCATCCTCAAACGGAAGGTGGAGGAGTGCAAGGTCTCCAACATCCATCAGCTCTGTGATGTCATCATGGAGGAGTGGAAGAGGACACCAGTGGCAACCTGTGAAGCTCTGGTGAACTCCATGCCCAAGACGGTTAAGGCAGTGCTGAAAAAAATTCTGGCCACACAAAATATTGACACTTTAAGCCCAATTTGGACATTTTTACTTAGGGGTGTACTCACTATTGTTGGGAGCAGTTTAGACATTAATGGCTGTGTGTTAAGTTATTTTGAGGGGACAACAAATTTACACAGTTATACAAGCTGTACACTCCTTTAAATTCTAGCAAAGTGTAATTTCTTCAATGCTGTCGCATGAAAAGACATAATAAAATATTTACAAAAATGTGAGGGGTGCATTCAATTTTGTGAGATACTGTATATATCTCTATATAACTATATCATACACACTGCACTAAGAACACTGCCTTGCCTTCTCTCTACAACACAGCTGGCAAAATGTAAAACCTCATTCCCATCCTTTTTATTTTCGCTTTCCCCATATCAAAAATGTGTAAGACTTATAGATGCGCTGTCTCCAATTACTTTTACTTGAGCGCTTCTTGAATCCTTGTTGTCAAATGTGATAGCACATGCCGATTTGTATGCTCTATGTGTCTTGTTATTAAAATAAAAAGACACCATAGGCTAGCATTTCTGAATTGTCAGTCGTCATATTGCAGTGTGTCTGTGTATATCAAACTATAAGCTGATGCAGTGCTGTGGGACCTAGGTGCACCTGCATTGTAGCAAAGTGTCATTTCTTCAGTGTTGTCACATGAAAAGTTGTAATAAAATATCAAAAGATGTGAGGGGTGTACACACTTTTGTGGGATACTGTGTGTGCATATTATATATATATTATACACATATACACACACACACACACACACACACACACACCTTGTCCCAAATATAAGGTGCCTCGGTAAGCCGTGGAAACACAAATAAGAGTATCAAGCACAGAGAAAGTTCAGACTGACTGAGGACAATTACTCTAGTAAAAGGGTGCCGAAGATTAAGAGAAAACGGATATATAACAAGATATGGTACAAGTATACATCAAAGGGACGTGAACTTTTAACCTTATTCCCAGCACTCTTCCTTATGTCACAGGCTATAATAGGCTGCAGTCTATTTACTTTAAAATTGAAACAGGAAGGATTGAGATCCTGGGGGCATGGGCAACTGTCACAAAAACACTACTCTGTAATTAGTGTATACCATACACAAAACTAGTTTAAATCTTACTTCAGGATAACAAAGCAGCCAGTGGCAGTAAGACTGCATGCTATCATTTTAGACACCATTTATTCACCTAGGCCAGTGATGGAGAACCTATGGCACGCGTGCCACAGCCGGCACGCCAAGCCCTCTCTGTGGGCACGTGAGAAAATCCTGTACGGAGGTGTATTTCGTGCACAGCTCCCCTCCCCATAGAACTACATTTCCCACAAGTCTCTGGGGCAGAGGTGATGTGTCTAGGCTTGGCGTGGATGAGATGAAGGGTTGCTCTGGGTTGGATGGCAGGTGGAACATGAGGTGGGGATTGAGCCAATGGGGGGCCGTGTCTAGGATGGGCGTGGACTGGATGAAGAGTCGCTCTGGGTTGGATGGCAGGCGAAACGTGGTGGGGAAGATGCCCAATCACAGGCCGTTCTTGAGCCCGGGAATTGAGTCGGCTGATGGGTGTATTATTGGAGTGCTGTGGCAAGCGTTTTTTTTTCTTGTTCCTAACATTGCCACAAAATAAGGAAGGGTATGGTCAGAATAATGTCGCGTATATGCTGTCTGTGTTACTCTCTATCAAAGCTGTTGGAAGCATTTTCTGTAGGATATGAGCTTTGATGATACTTTGTGTTGGCTATTCAAGTTTATCTGGCTGGGAAAGCCTGCTAGATTTAGCAGAGACCACTGCAGTACAGTGAGATGTAAAATACATATCTTTTTTGTCCCTGCTTTCCCCCTGTATTTCACGATACAAGTCACATGAGACAGTCCAGAATCACTGGCATTATACAGGGAAGAAGTGTAGAGCTGCTGGGAGTTTGCATTCGACATGCAATGAACTGCACAGCATTGTGGAGTGAACTGCATTGGTAAAGCATTTTTGCTACAGTTGTCCTTGAGCGTTTCCGTTCTGAGGGATGTTTCCTGAACATATAGGACTGTGAACATAGTCAGGAATGAGAGATTTTTCAAGTAGTCTTCTGCTACAGCAATGTAGAGCAACCAGTACATCTTCAGCTGGAGTAGAACTACCGATCTCAACATACCTTGGCAACCAAAGAATGCATAATGTGTACCAGCAGGGCATGGGGGGACTGGAAGTTCTGCTGCAGCTGGAGAGTTGCTGGTTGCATGTCACCCCTGTAACAGAATTTCTTTATCATCCAGCCGATGCTTCTACTGAACAACTAGTCATTTAAAGTGCACCCGTCATGCAACCTGACTGTATTGAATATTAATATATAGATAGTAGAATAGTGATCCTGGAATTTGATTGCACAATGCTAGGACAGCTTCCAAAAAAATTTAACTTTTGTCAAAATGTGTTCTAGTTTTAGATCTTCTTGTACAAAACTCTATGACTACATTGTAAATGCACAACGGTTTCTGATGTGTCCCATGTTCACCCCCAGACATCACAGCACACACTCATCAAGTTCTGTATATGTTGGCACTTTGAAATGAATACGTTGGTTTTGTGTTGCAGTTTGGGCACTCGGGCTCAAAAAGGTTCGCCATCACTGACCTAGGCCATACATCCAAATGGAAGGCTCATCATTACTTAGCATTACCCGTCTACCTGGGAGGAGTTACATCTTTTCCAGGTATTTTATGAAAGGGGCTGGTAGATGGGCATCACTGGTACCTTCACAATGCTGCTACTGTCAGCCTCTCAATCATTTGCACATTTCTCGGCCACAGCCGTTTACATACATGTGATTCCCACCACAAGAATCCATAGATTTTTGCCGCAGGAACCCACTCTAGGCCATAATCGTCTGAAGTTGTACAAAGTGCCAAATTTTACACATAACAGTGACGTATACATTTTTACTTTAAGGTGTTTTATCACCCTGTTTCTAGCTAGGTTGTTTCTTAAAACTGATGTAAGTCACCCTCAAAACAGTTTCTGCCAATTTTGTAAGTGAGGTACCTGACACTGTTATTTATGACATTTCACTGTCCAATCAGAGGCTGGGATGACGCAAGCCCAGAGGTAGTGGGTTGAAAGATGCTGGCCAGCGGGCTAAGGGTGTTTAACAGCAAAGAACAAAAAAAGTGGTGGGTGAAATCTTTGTATTAAAGCTGGATGTCCATGTGCACAAAACGCTGGTTTATTATTGCATCTTTTTTTGGTTTTAATATGTTTATTAATAGAATATATTCATAAAAATAAAAGGGAGGTTCCAGCATTGGTTTGGAAGAATATACAACATCCACAATATGGATTGCATATAGTAGAAAGGCAGAAAGTCATACGTTGTAACTGTATTAGTACAAAGTGAAGGACATAGTACAACAATCTGCACTGGCCCCCTGAGACTACTGTCCTCACATATATCAGAGGCATAGAACCACAATCTGTACAATTGATGCTCAGTTAACCACAGTCTAATTTTCTAGTTTACAAATAGACTGCAAAACTTAGAAGTCTTGGTATGTCCTTCTACATTATGGTATCAATGCAATTTAAAGGGGTTCAGAGTATGTCTTTCCACGTTAGGGAGCTCAAATACCCTCAACCAAATAGGGGAGGACACTCCATCCTCCACAACTGTGGAATTACACAGTCCAAATCCCGTAACCACAAAATCAAGATAGAGAACCAGAAAAAGGACAAGAAAAAAAGGGGAGGGAGGAGGGGGAAGGGCAAAGGACTCTGCCATGTGGTCCACCTCAACCAGGTGAGAACCTAGTCGGGGGTAGTCCGGATCATTCTTCAAATATCTGTTATTGTATCTTTTGATGGGATATTCATTTAACGCTTATTTTTGCCTGCAGTTCTGCTTTGAACAAGACCGGAAATGGTCTCCAAGGACATCTTACAATGGAAGAATTCATCAAACCAAGCCCCTGTCTTTCCACTCCTTGACAAGCCAGTGTTAATGTTCCAAATGCTGGCCATACACTAGTGGATTTTCAAATTAAAATGAAAATTCTTTGTACAGTCAATAAATGGGCAAATGACACATTTTCGATTTTAAAATGAATGTAGTTCCTGACCAAAAACCACATACACGGTCTGAATATTCATTTTGAGAAAAAAAATTGTAGGAAAAAGGAATGTAGATTTTACCTCACTGATGATTAGAAAAATCAAACAAGGCTCCTAAAATGAAAATCTTTGAAAGAAAATCTATACGTGTATAGCCTGATGTAGATTGGGGTTTTTTTTTCCATTATTGCCTATAACTGCTCATCTGCAAAAATCACATGGAGAATAGAAAACTAGGCAACATCTGCTTCACTGAAGCCATCTAATGAAGATATGGTTCTCTGAATAAGAAAGACTTTGTTTCATAAACAAGGCACATATCAGGAATATTGTTAAAGATCATTGTACTATTTTAGCTGTTCAAACGATAAAAAAATAAAACAAAAATTTTTTTGTCAATGCACAGCAAGCAGAAAAAACAAAAAACACAACCAGTGCTTTGTGATCACTTTACGAACAAAACTATGGCACATGTGAATGTGTTCTGCTTGAATGCAGTGGTGTAATAAGAAACCACAGGAAGCAATATGCTCTGTATATAGACAGAGAAGTGACTACTGATGGCTGAGGGACTTGCTCATATCATATCTGTCAGCACACTGTGTGCTCATAGACACAACAGGAATCTGCAGTACCACATTTACATATACTAAGGGCAATCAGGAGGCTGGAACGCACAGCCACACACTTTGCCACAGAATAAATCAAGCAAAGCATTTTTTATCTTGCCTAATCACATTTCACTTCAAGATTTTACTCCTACAAAATACT
Source organism: Lithobates pipiens (assembly GCF_037356315.1). Taxonomy (NCBI): domain Eukaryota; kingdom Metazoa; phylum Chordata; class Amphibia; order Anura; family Ranidae; genus Lithobates; species Lithobates pipiens. The sequence goes on along the minus strand of NW_027507787.1, from coordinate 60,796,555 downwards.
GAACTAGTAGAGCTGCATAAGATGATACATCTGTGAAACGCACTCTTAGCCACACTTGAAACAAAAAAAAAAATATAAAAAAAATGAAATATGGGGACCCCTCTACTTGATAAAATTTCTGAAGGTAAATTATAACTAAACCAAACAAGAATCATGGTGGATCCATGAGCTGTCTGTAATGGCGCCAAAGGGGTTAACCACTTAAGCCCCGGACCAATTGTCAGCCTAAGGACTTTTTACAATTTCGTACTGCACTGCTTTAACTGGTAATTGCGCGGTCATGCAATGTTGTACCCAAACGAAATTTGCGTCCTTTTCTTCCCACAAATAGAGCTTTCTTTTTATGGTATTTGATTGCCTCTGCTATTTTTATTTTTTACGATATAAAAGGAAAAAGACTGAAAAAAAAAAAAAAAAAAGAAGAAGATATTTTCTACTTTTTGTTATAAAAAAAAAAATCGAATAAACTCAATTTTAGTCATACATTTAAGGCAAAATGTATTCAGCCACATGTCTTTAGTAAAAAAAAAATGTCAATAAGCGTATATTTATTGGTTTGCGCAAAAGTTATAGCGTCTACAAACTAGAGTACATTTTCTGGAATTTACACAGCTTTTAATTTATGACTGCCTATCTAATTTCTTGAGGTGCTAAAATGGCAGGGGAGTACAAACCCCCCCAAATGACCCCATTTTGGAAAGCAGACACCCCAAGGAAATTGCTGAGTGGCATGTTGAGCCCATTGAAGATTTTCTTTTTGTCCCAAGTGATTGAATAATGACACAAAAAAATAAAAAAAGTTTACAAAAAGTTGTCACTAAATGATATATTGCTCACACATGCCATAGTTACATGTGGAATTGCACCCCAAAATATATTCTGCTGCTTCTCCTGAGTACGGGGATACCACATATGTGGGACTTTTTGGGAGTCTAGCCGCGTACGGCACCCCGAAAACCAATCACCGCCTTCAGGATTTCTAAGTGTGCAAATTTTTGATTTCACTCCTCACTACCCATCACAGTTTCGAAGGCCATAAAATGCCAAAATAGCACAAAACCCCCCAAATGACCCCATTTCGGAAAGTAGACACCCCAAGCTATTTACTGAGAGGCATGTTGAGTCCATGAAATATTTTATATTTTGCCACAAGTTGCGGGAATATGACAAACTTTTTTTTTTTTTTTTGCACAAAGTTGTCACTAAATTATATATTGCTCACACATGCTATGGGCATACGTGAAATTACACCCCAAAATAAATTCTGCTGCTTCTCCTGAGTACAGGAATACTACATGTGGGGGACTTTTTGGGAGCCTAGCCGCGTACGGGACCCCGAAAACCAATCACCGCCTTCAGGATTTAAATATAAAACGCTACCAAAAAAAACTGTTAGCGATCGCAGGGATCAGGCCTGACTCTGCGAACGCTGCAGTTATGCGTTTGTTTTCTAGGTGACAGTGATCGATCGATACTGCACTTGGGTGGGCTGGGCGGAAGGGGCAAAAACGCAGGTGTTAGCAGGTATCTGGGCTGATCCCGCTAATAATGCGTTTTTTGGAACCCTAAACTGCTGGGGACGCTAGTATAGATCTGATCAGATATTGATCTGTTCAGATACTATAAAACTACGGGAGGTGTATGCTTTGCGAGTGGGTGTTAGCGGTACTGGCACTAACCTTGCGCTTCCTGGGGCGACGCAGACCCTGACCCTAAAACCTAATTGATATCACCCGCCGAGTGATCAGGGGGTTAAACCTTTATTGGGTAATAAATGGTGGGTGCCCTGATGCTATAAAAAGCAAACTAACCAGCGTCACCAGTGACACTTATACGGAGATGGCTGGTGAAAGGGTTAACTCGGGGGCAATCGGGGGGTTCAAATCTTTATTAGGTAGTATATGGGGGTACCCAACGCTATAAAAACCTGGTGGTGAACATAAAAAATAACTAGCTACCTAGCGGCACCAGTGACACTAATGCAGCGATCAGAAAAACGATTGCTTAGTGACACTGGCAAAAGGGGGTGAAAGGGTTACCTGGGGGCAATCAGGGGGTTAAAACCTTTATTAGGTAGTATATGGGGGTCACGGACACTATATAAAAACCTGACGGGGAACCTAAATAACTAACTGGCTATCCAGCATCACCAGTGACACTTATACGGAGATGGCTGGTGAAAGGGTTAACTCTGGGGGCAATCAGGGGGTTCAAATCTTTATTAGGTAGTATATGGGGGTACCCAACGCTATAAAAACCTGGTGGTGAACATAAAAAATAACTAGCTACCTAGCGGCACCAGTGACACTAATGCAGCGATCAGAAAAACGATTGCTTAGTGACACTGGCAAAAGGGGGTGAAAGGGTTACCTGGGGGCAATCAGGGGGTTAAAACCTTTATTAGGTAGTATATGGGGGTCACGGACACTATATAAAAACCTGACGGGGAACCTAAATAACTAACTGGCTATCCAGCATCACCAGTGACACTTAGACGGTGATCAATGGTGAAAGGGTTAACTCTAGGGGCAATCAGGGGGTTAAAACCTTTATTGGGTAGTATATGGGGGTACCCAACGCTATAAAAACCTGGCGGTGAACCTAAAAAAATAACTAGCTACCTAGCGGCAAAAGTGACACTAATGCAGCGATCAGAAAAACGATCGCTTAGTGACACTGGCAAAATGGGGTGAAAGGGTTAACTCTAGGGGCAATCAGGGGGTTAAACCTTTATGGGGGGGGGTAGGGGACTACCCTGGTTCTAACACTAACTGCCCTGACACTAAATGCAGTGATCAGTAACACTGTGATCAGTAACACTGACTGGGAGGGGGGGAAATCGGGGGGCGATTTGTGTGCCTATGTGTACCTACATGTCAGTGTAGTGTTGGTGCACCATCTCTGCTCTCTTCGCAGTCCGGTCAAAAAGACCGCCCCGAGGAGAGTGACATCACTTGCTCCCTGCCTGTGGTTTACACTACACAGGCGGGGAAAGATTCTCATTCGCCAGGAGCGATCGAGAGGGGATGGCCAGAAACCAACGGCCATCCCCTCATCCCAGATCGCTCCTGAAGCGAAACGGACCGCCGCAGCCAGCGGGAGGGGGTCCAATCGGACCCCCCACCCGCTGGAAGGCAAGCACGTACATGCTATATAAATCCTGTATAATAATAATAATGTACGTACTTGTGCCTGTCAGTGCCATTGTGCCGACGTACATTGACATGCGGCGGTCCTTAAGTGGTTAAATAAAGAATTTGACTATTTTCTTTTTACTGTTTTTTGAGTAATAATTGAGATAAATAGATTGAGGGAATGGATAAGGGGTGCACACATCTCATTTAATGTCTTTGCTTAAATATGTATGGATATATAAAAGGGAACAGGTTTTGGGCTGTTTGAGCATATTTAATTACGTTATTCATATTTATGCAATTCATATGATTTTCAGTTTTATAGTTTAACATTTTACAAATTTTTGTTCTACACACCTAAATGCTTAATGCCTAAATCCACAACAAGGCAACAATATTGAAGCGATGATTTAATTTATGTGAACATACACATAGTATTTCAGGTGAGCGTCAGGTGCCAGTATCAACACAACACGCCTGTATGAACTAAAATCAATGGGGTGGAGTGGAAGCAGTATTTAAAAAGGAGATATCGGCTTGCCTTACTATAGCAATCCCCCTAAGTCGCGTGACCCTGTGATGTAACACGTAGGGGAAGAGCAGATTTGTTTGACAAGATGTTTTGTATCATCCAAGGAAAGGCATGAATTTTCTGCAGTATTGTGGATTCATTTGATATATGCAGTATACAGTTTGTTCACTGGAGTATCCAATAAAGGTTAGTATAAAAGTTTTAATAAATTATATAAGGTTTTAAAATGGTATAAGTACTATATGGAGCTCTTTCCACATATATTGAGCCATTACGAAAGAAGATTGACAGAGCACTAAGGAGGAAACCAACCCGTTAGTCCAGAGTGACTAAAAAGTTAATTTTGACCAAACTTAATTGCGTGGTCACATCCTTTAAAGGTGAGCGCATTTCTATAGGGGAAGCACTGTGGGGAATTCATATTAGGCACATTGAGCATCTGTGAAGATTGAGGAAGTTTTAATCTTTTATTTGGACATTAATTTGATAATCATTTACACATGATTTAAATGCACTGAAACACTGGATATATTTTTGGACTATGGTAAGAAGATACAATATTAAATGCAGTGATATTAATAATAATGTATTTAACATATTCGAGTCAGTGGATTGAGGGACAGGAGGGGTAACAGAGGGGGAGGAGGACGACGGCGCGGAGGGGTAACAGAGGGGGAGGAGGACGACGGCGCGGAGGGGTAACAGAGGGGGAGGAGGACGACGGCGCGGAGGGGTAACAGAGGGGGAGGAGGACGACGGCGCGGAGGGGTAACAGAGGGGGAGGAGGACGACGGCGCGGAGGGGTAACAGAGGGGCAGGAGGACGACGGCGCGGAGGGGTAACAGAGGGGCAGGAGGACGACGGCGCGGAGGGGTAACAGAGGGGGAGGAGGACGACGACGCGGAGGGGTAACAGAGGGGGAGGAGGACGACGACGCGGAGGGGTAACAGAGGGGGAGGAGGACGACGACGCGGAGGGGTAACAGAGGGGGAGGAGGACGACGACGCGGAGGGGTAACAGAGGGGGAGGACGACGACGCGGAGGGGTAACAGAGGGGGAGGACGACGACGCGGAGGGGTAACAGAGGGGGGAGGACGACGACGCGGAGGGGTAACAGAAGGGGAGGTCGCAGAGGGGAAACAGAGGAGGACGCAGCTGTCAGTTGCGTTATTAAAATCTATACAGGGAGATTGCAACTCCCCCCACCTCCGCACTGATCATCCCCGATTATCCAGGTATCGTGTCAAGCATTGGAGCATTTGCACAAGTACACATGCTTGGTATCGGTGCAACCCTAGTTAATTCCAATACATTTCTCCTTTCCAACTCACTATGCACATTAAAAGTATGTTAGAAGGGTTGCTATAGGCCTAAATCATTGTGGAGTACGTACATGACATGTATATTTTCTCCCCACCCACATAATGAGGGGCAGGCATGTGATGCATAAATACATGCAGCCCAGTCCTTAGTCTGTAAGACAACACAATTATTATCACAGCATAGTAACAATAAACCAATTTCTTCACCCTTGATGGAGAAATTCTACTGACAACTAATACAGGCCTTCAAACAATCCTCATGTGGTACAGAGGAGTCCCAGTGTTTAGACCTACCCAAAAGGGCCTCACTGTGGACAACCCACGGTGGATACAAAAAGGCTACACACCCCTGTTAAAATGTCAGGTTTCTGTGAAGTAAAAAGAGACAAAAGATAAATAACTTCAGAGCTTTTTCTGCCTTTAAAGTGACCTATAAACTGTACAAATCAGTTGAACAACTGAAATCTTTTAGGTGTATGTGTGCACACCCTAAAACTAATACTTAGTTGAAGCACCTTTGATTTTATTACAGCAGTCTTTTTGGGCAGCACAGTGGTGTAGTGGTTAGCACTATCACCTAGCATTAATAAGGGTCGCTGGTTCAAATCCCAACCATGACACTACCTGCCTGGAGTTTGCATGTTCTCCCTGTGCCTGTGTGGGTTTCCTCCAGATACTCCGGTTTCCTCCCACACCCCAAAGACATGCAGGTAGTTTAAATGGCTTATGTCCAAAATTAGCCCTAGTATATAAATGGGGACCTTGGATCGTGGGCTCCTTGAGGGTAGGGACCGATGCGAGTGTGCAATGTAAAATTGTAGACACTCACTCAGGTTGACCTGGATGGACTGGTGTCTTTAACCTTCACCTTCATGTAACTATCTTCACTTGGCAATATTTGTCCACTCTTTTTGCAAACACACTCCAAATCGGTTAGGTTGCAAGGGCATTTCCTGTGCACAGCCCTCTTTAGATCACCCCACAGATCTTCAGGTCTGGATTCCGGTCTGGGCTTTGGCTGGGCCATTCCAAAACGTTAATCTTCTCCTGGTGAAGTCATTCGTTTCCTGATTTAGAAGTATGCTTTGGGATGTTGTCATGCTGAAATATGAAGTTCCACTTTATGTTCAGCTTTCTAGCAGAAGCCTGAAGGTTGTGTGTCAATATTGACTGGTATGCGGAACTGTTCATAATTCCCACTACCTTGACTAAGGCCACTGTACCAGCTGAAGAAAAACAGCCCCAAAGCATGTTGCTGCCACCACCATGCTTCACTGCGGGTATGGTGTTCTTTTGGTGATGTGCAGTATTTTTGCGCCAAACATATCTTTTTGAATTATGGCCAAAATGTTCACCCTTGGTTTCATCAGACCATAACACATTTTCCAACATGCTTTTGGGAGACTTCAGATGTGTCTTTTTCAAAATTTAGCCAGACTTCAAGTTTTTTTTTGTGTGAAAAGCCTCCCGCCTTGACACTCTACCCCATAGCCCAGACATATGAAGAATACTGGTGATTACTGGCTGTGTAGAACACATGACAGCACATGCCAGATATTCTGGAAGCTCCCTTTAATGTTACTGTAGGCCTCTTGGCAGCCTCCCTGACCAGATTTCTTATCAACTTTGGAAGTTCTTGGTAATGTCACTGTTGTGCCATATTTTCCCCACTTGATGACTGTCTTCACTGTGTCCCATGGTATATCTAATGCCTTTGAAATTCTTTTGTACCCTTCTCCTGACTGATAAACAAGGAGATCCCTCTGATGCTTTGGAAGCTCTCTGCGGAGCATGGCTTTTGCTGTAGGTTGCGACAAAGAAAATGTCAGGAAAGACCTACTAGAACAGCAGAACTTTTTTTGGGGGGGGGTTAACCAGAGGCACTTTAGATGATGGCAGGTGTATACAGAATAATTAACATGAGTTTGAACGTGATTGCTTAAATCTGAACACAGCTACATCTCCATTTATAAGAGGGTGTGTGCACACTTATGCAACCACATTATTTTAGTTTTTGTATTTTTACTTTCCTCCCCTAAAAGATTTGTTTGTTTTTCAATTGAGTTGTACAGTTTATAGGTCACATTATAGGTGGAAAAAGTTCTGAAATTATTAATCTTTGTCTCATTTTTTTACATTACAGAAATCTGAAATTTTTACAGGTGTGTGTAGACTTTTTATATCCACTGTATCTATTCCTCTCAACACATTACGCATATATGCATATCACTTACATAAGTGGGAAGGCCCAAAACGTATGAGTCACAAAGCAGACTATTCTTTCAGCGGGGTCAGCAGTCTTAGATTCAGTGCCCAGAGGAAGCAAAAAATATGTACTTTCAGTATTATGTAAATGCTTTAAGTTATCCCCATTATTTTTTTTCCCTATTAACAAGCTTCTTTTTTCCACTTTTTTTATTCTAACACAATCAGATCAAAAACAGAGTTAAATGGAATTTTCTAACAAATGATTTCTTCAATAGTCAATTCACTTCTTTAACATAATGTGCTTCTCACAGCACCACAGTGCTTTCCCTTTTATCACTGGGTTTAATTACAATGTTGGATCACTTCTCATACACCTTTCATCAGGTTGCCACTCCTATATATATCTTCTAATTAATTTCTAGTGATTCTTTTACCAAAGCTTTAAAGATAAGTCTATATATAATGGCTTTAGGATGGAAGAGGCACTGCAGTCTGAATTATGACAATTCCAATGATTTCAATCCTTCAAAAACACATTTAGTACTTAACAAAAGAGTGTATAAAATATACTATAGAAAACATACAATATAGCTGCCAATTAAATAAAACTGTGAAAAATCATGTTCATTTCTATTTCCACTTAAAGTAGATTACTTTATCTGAGGGATATTGGCTCAGCCAGAAACGACACTATCTAAGGAACTTCGATTTAAAGAAGAACTCCACACATTATAAAATCTTTAGATGGCCAAAAAACTCTGAGGATACTTGACCCCTATATGAGCATGTGTGACATCCCATTCCAAAACCATTGACATTTTAAGTTGCTTCCCAGAGTTATTTATTTAACCTTGTGAGGCAGAAATGTAACGCATCTAATTATTCAGGTAAATTTAACATAGACTGCAGGTGCACCTAGGTCCCACAGCACTGCATCAGCTTATAGTTTATTGATATACACAAACACATTGCAATAGGACGACTGACAATTCAGAAATGCTAGCCTATGGTGTCTTTTTATTTTAACAACAAGACACACAGAACATACAAAATATAGTGTGCAGTTAACAAATCAGCATGTGTTACATTTGACAACAAGGATTCAAGAAGCGCTCAAGTTGGAGTAATTGGAGACGGTGCATCTATACGTCTTACACATTTTTTATATGGGGGAAGAGGGATATAAATAAGTTTTCGCCTTCGCTGATGGGGCTGCACTGACTAGTACTAATAAGGCCAGGACTGATGGGCACCAATGAGGTGGCACTAATATGTGGCACTGGTGGGTACACAAATTGAAAGTCAGCACTGATAGGCGGCACAGATGGGCACTAGTGGATGGTACTGATGGGCATCACCGATTGGCAGGCATCCATTGTGGGCACTGATTGTTATCCCTGGTGGCCATGGGTGGCATACCTGGTGATGACTAGTGGTGGGCATCCTGGACCTGGTGGTCCAGTGTGGGCATCCTCGGGGGGTGGGGGGCTGCGCTGATAATCAGCACAGATCCCCCTGTCAGCGGAGCAGCTGATCAGCTCTCCTCTACTTGCATCTGACAAACGCGAGTGGGGAAAAGCCGACCAACGGCTCTTCCTATTTACACTGATCAGCCGTGACTGGACATGGCTGATCACGTGGTAAAGAATCTCCGTCAGAGACTCTCTACCTAGATCGATGTCACAGTGTGTTAGATTGACACACCACAACGCTCCATGTGATGCACACAGCGGCTCGATATCCTGGCAACGTCATATGACATCCGGTCACACATATACATATACATATATATATATATATATATATATATATATATATATATATATATATATATATATATATATATATATATATACACACACACACACACACACACATATACACATATATATATATATATATATATATACACACACACATATATATATACACACACATATATATACACACACACATATACATATATATATATATATATATATATATACACACACACACATATATATATATATATACACACACACACACACACACATATACATATACACTCGAGTATAGGTCGATCCGAATATAAGCCGAGGCACCTAATTTACCACAAAAAACTGGGAAAACGTATTGACTCGAGTATAAGCTGGGGGTGGGAAATGCAGCAGCTACTGTAAGTGGCAAAGAGGGTCATCAATGCCCATCTGAAGCTGCATGTCTCACTGTGTCTATTGCATGCCCCCCTGTGTCCTGTGCAGATCTGCCTACCTCACTGTGTCCTGTGCAGATCTGCCTACCTCACTGTGTCCTGTGTATACCTCCCTGTGTCCATTGCAGCCTACCTGTGCTAATCTTCATCCTTTGTGTCCTGTGCATGCCTCCGTGTGCCCATCTGCAGCCACCGATCAGCATGTCATAAAAACATACGGCGGCCATTCCAGTATTCAAAAGCCATGCCTCCTCTTCGTCTGCGATAGGCAGAACACTCAATTTCCCAGCAGTCAGTTTTCAGCCTATCACGGACATCCGCTCATCCTCGTCCGAGGTATGAGGATGAGGGGATGACCGTGATGGGCTGAAAACTGACTGCTGGGAAATTGAGTGTTCTGCCTATCAGACGAGGAGGAGGCACGGCTTTTAAATACTGGAATGGCCGCTGTATGTTTTTATGACACGCTGGCCACCGTCTGTCTACATGACATGCCTGATCAGGTAGGCAGACGGCGGTGACTCGAGTATAAGCCGAGGGGGGCACTTTCAGCCTAAAAAAAAAGGGCTGAAAATCTCGGCTTATACTCGAGTATATAGTGTGTGTGTGTGTGTGTGTGTGTGTGTGTGTGTGTGTGTGTGTGTGTGTGTGTGTGTGTGTGTGTGTGTGTGTGTGTGTGTGTGTGTGTGTGTGTGTGTGTGTGTGTGTGTGTGTGTGTGTGTCCGGATGTCATATGGGAAAGCCTAAAAACAGAGGGGTGCAAAGTTGTAGAAATGTGTGCCTGTGTAAGGTGACAGACAAGGGAAAAGAGAAAAAAAAAAAAAAAGGAGGGAAAACAGGAAGGGGATCAGGAAAAGAGGGAGAAGAATCCATTCTAGAGTCAAGGAGAGGTACAGTTGTACTCTAATGCCCCATACACACGATCAGAAATTACGTCAGAAAAAATTTGGATGGTTTTTCAGATGGAATTCCTCAAGCTTGCCATGCATACACATGGTCACACAGTTCGGTTCTCTGAACTTTCAACCGTCAAGAACGCGGTGACGTACAACACTACAATGAGCCAAAAAAATTAAGTTCAATGCTTCCAAGCATGCGTCGAATTGTGATTTTTTGCACGTCTGAATTGCATACAGACGAACGCATTTTCGGATAGGAACTTTTTCCGACCGAAAAATAGAGAACCTGCTCTCAATCTTTTGCTGGCTGGAATTCTGCCAGCAAAAGTCCAATTTGCTGTTCGCCCGCTAACAGGGCGCTTTTAATCCCCGCTAGTGGCCGGCCGCAAAGCACCACTGCAGCGGTGCTTTGCCAGCGCTGCCCATCGATTTCAATGGGCAGGGGAGCTTTAGGAGTGGTGTGTACCCTGCTCTTACAGTGCTGCAAAAATGCTTACATGACTTTTTTTTAACCGTCCTGCAGTGTGAAAGCACTTGGGTGAGAGAGGCGAGGCTCTTCACAGGCGCCATTTTTAGCGCTGTAGCGTCTGTAAAGCGCCTCAGTGTGAAAGCACTCTTATGGAGGAAACGTTACATAGGGAGAGAAAATGGTGGTGGAATATCTCAAGGGATGTAATGCCTATAGTATTGCCAGGTTGACCAAGGTTTCTGTATTGATCTGTTTTGTCAACAGCAATTGCTTTTTCTTCTTCCCTTTTTGATACAGCATTCACCTCATGTTTCCTCTCTGATCTGCTAGAATAAGTGGATTTTCAGTGCAAGGGAATTATTGTTTTGGTGGCTTTATTAAATGGATACACATTTAAATTTTGTAAGAGGAGATTCCTTGAAGTGAGGGAGGAGGTAGCGACAAGGTTCCATGGGGTAAGAGGTAAAAGGGAATCTTGAAATTTGATAAGTTGGCAGGTCCACCATATGTGGAAGATAGAGCCTAGCTCTGTGTTATATCTTCAGCAAATACAGTATTGGAACACCTGCCTCTACACAAACACTGAACTTTAATGGTATCCCAAACTTATTCTGTAGGGTTTGATATTGAGTAGGCCCACCCTTTGCAGCTATAACAGTTCCAACTCTTCTGGGAAGGCTGTCCACAAGGTTTTGGAGTGTGTCTATGGGAATGTTTGACCATTCTTCCAGAAGCGCATTTGTGATGTCAGGCACTGATGTGGATAAGAAGGCCTGGCTCACAGTCTCCACTCTAATTCATCCCAAAGGTGTTCTATCGGGTTGAGGTCAGGACTCTGTGTAGGCCAGTCAAGTTCCTCCACTCCAAACTTGCCCATTCATGTCTTTATGGACCTTGCTTTGTGCACTGTTGCACAGTCACGTTGGAACATAGAGGGGCCATCCCCAAACTGTTCGCACAAAGTTGGGAGCATGAAATTGCCCAAGATGTCTTGGGTATGCCAATACCTTCACTGGAACTAGGAGGCCAAGCCCAACCCCTGAACAACAACCCAACACCATAATACCCCCCTTCACCGAATGATTTGGACCAGTGCACAAATAAGGTCCATAAAGACATGTATGAGCAATTTTGTGGTGGAGGAACTTGACTGGCCTGACCTCAACCCAATAGAACACCTTTGGGATGAGTTAGAGTGAAGACTGCGAGTCAGACGACCTCATCCACAAGTGCCTGACCTCGCAAATGTGCTTCTGGAAGAATGGTCAAACATTCCAATAGAGGCATGCCTAAACCTTGTGGAAAGCCTTCCCAGAAGAGGTGAAGCTGTTATAGCTGCAAAGGGTGGACCAACTCAATATTGTAACCTACAGACTTAGACTGGGATGCCATTAAAGTTCATGTGCATGTTGAAGGCAGGCGTTCCAATACTTTTGTTAATAAAACGTATTTGATGCTCCCAGGTATATATTTTGTAGCTCACCAGGTGCCAAGTACCAAGTACCATCTGGTTAAAGCTTATTTGCCAATTCAATTCCAGCATTTTCTTTGAAGCATTTGTGCGTTAGGGGCATGCTTGTTTCTGCTATTCCTGAGTGAACTGGCAATTGAGATCGCTTTGACTTTTCTTGCAAAAATGAAATAAGGTATCTTTAAATGTTGAAGTATTGAATAGCTTGTATATTATCATACTTAATATGATTGTAGCCGTATTAGTGCAATTGTGACAGAGAAAATTGAGTACTGTCCATGATACTTTTTTTATTTGCACTAACATACAATTTTTCAGGACAAGCTTTCGGGGTATGTCCCCTTCTTCAAGGTCCAAGCAGTACTCTTGTATATTATGAAAACTGAATGCGAGCTAGGTTGGGTTTGGATGTATAAATCTTTCAAAGCAGAATTTATGAGTCAGAATGTAATTTCTCACATGTCGCTAGGGTCAGTATGGGATGGGAGCCATTTGGTTCTCAACGGGATTTAGGAAAGTCACCTGTTGCATTGATAAAGTCAATCACCCGTGGCAAGGAGTCTGATTGCCCTGAGAATAGGAACTGGGATGATAGGCTTGGAGGAAAGTAGAGATTAGATATTAAAAGGTGAATAGGGGAAGGGGAGGGGGAAGCAGTGTGGTCAATTATTTTTTTTAATTGGCTAGAGCGTGAAATTTCTACTAAAGTAAGCAGAGAAATTTCCTGTATGGAGGTCTCTGGTTTCTTCGAAGGCCAAAGGGTATAGATGACAGGTTAAGTATGAGGCTTTTTAATATATAGGAACCTGCGCTTTGCAAAAAGGTGGTGTTAGATTATGGTAGATACTTTTTTTTTTTTTACTTACATTTTTTACTTACATTAATAATAGGGGATTCTAACACTGATGTACCCACTGGTTAATGGACTCCAAGCCCCAACCATTTCAACTTCATCCAGCTCTTCAACATTCACTAAAATGATTGTGGAACTGGGTTTAAATAGATCTTTAGTGGGCTTGTCGTCCTGTTGATTCTGTTCTCATGTTTTTCTAAAACCTTTATGATCCTATCCAGAATTGAGACGGCTTTAACAATACTTAATTTGCCTCCACAGTGTCGGAATGTAATTTTCTACTAGGTGAACTTTCAGACCATTTTCCTTTGCGAATGACGGATATGTGTAATCAACCCAAATGGTTAGGCTGGAAATGTAACTCCTCCTGGCTTACATTTTTCCCAAAGCCTGTTTATGTTTTACTTTAATAAATAGGGATTCTGCCTTGATTGCAGTTGGGATTCCCTTAAAATGATTGTAAACCCTTACATATGCTCAGTGAATTGACTGGCCTCAAGTGATACACAAAGATGAAACAAATCCTCCTAAGTTAAGTTTTACCTATTTATCTGCAGTCTTCTCTACGTCTGTTCAAAGCCCAAAATTGATAGGGCTTGTCTGAGCTGTCAGAAAAGCAGGGGGCAGAGTGCTGAAGTTGCAGAGCTCAGTGAGGAGAGCTCAGAAAGTTGACTGAAGGAAGTCACACAGCATAATCAGCTGGAGATCCCTGCTGTGTCACCTTTTTTTTCTCTCAAGCTAACAGAAAAAAGAAGTGAACTAATGCAAAGGAACATAGTAGCAGACAGAAATTATAATTGGGGGTAGATTTACCATAACTGCATAGTGCAAAATCTGCTGCAGCTGCACCAGATTTTGCACTCTCCAGTTTTGGTAAATCAATCCCTTAGTGCTTTTAATTGAGACAAGTACACACTACAGAGGGATATGCTTTGTTCATATTTCATGTCTGAGGTTTACAACCATTTAAACCTTATGAGGCGCCTTCTTATTAAAAAGGGATATCTCATGGTAAAGCTAAGTCTAGACAATGGGAATCTGACCTAGGTGCAGTTTCTAGCAAAACTAAAAGCTAAATTACGTCAAAACACATTAAGGAATAGATCCTTGACGAAGGCAGAAAAATTTAGTTTTTTTTTGTTAATTGTAAGCACTTTACAGAAGGGGAACAAGAGATACATTTACCAACCAGAAGGAAGCCTCTTATGTTAAGAGCCTTAAATCCTCAACTGGTGATTTACTTCCATAATTATATTGAGTTTTAACCATTCTATTGTAACTTGTATACCTCTTTGGTTAATTATGCTCTTTCCAATCTGCTTGGAAGAGAGAGGGAGAGAGGGAGAGAGGGAGAGAGGGAGAGAGGGAGAGAGGGAGAGAGGGAGAGAGGGAGAGAGGGAGAGAGGGAGAGAGGGAGAGAGGGAGAGAGGGAGAGAGGGAGAGAGGGAGAGAGGGAGAGAGGGAGAGAGAGAGAGAGAGAGAGAGAGAGAGGACTCCTGTCTCTAACTGAACTCCCTGAACTTCTGAAATCTTTTCCTGCTACTAAAACCCAAGGCGCTGGATCACCAGTGGAATTGTATATAAAAAAAATACAATAGTGCCCAACTTCCAATGTTGTTGGAAACTTTCAGCACTGCCTACATTATAGGTCAGCTTCCAGCTCCTATGCACCAGGCAAATTTTACTTTAGTTTTTTAAACCAGGTAAAATGCAAATATGCCCACTTTTTACAGGCCTATTTTGCCACTCAGTGTGGACACCAAGCTGTCAGCAAAATGTTCACTATATATGAATAATTTGATTCATGGGGACCAGTTTGTATTTATTTCAAGCTGTTCTACTTTTTTTTTTTTTTTTTTAACATTGAACATCTAGCAGTTGAACCAAAATATAGAGCTAATCATTCGATGCAAAGGCCTTCAACACTGTCAAATGGCCCTTTTTATGGGAACTAACCCCGCTAGAACACACTGATCAATGCTGGCAGCCAGTTGGTGCCAGTCATATGCTAGTTTTCCAGTATGCCCACTCATCAGAAATTGGTCGGTAGAAATAGCTGTACACATGGGCCAAAAGTCATCCAGGTCCTGCCACCCCAACAGTTTTCAGCCCGTGTATACCCAGCATTAGATTACATACACTAACAGGGTTGTTTAGAGTACTTAATGTCTCCTGTAAAAGAGGTAATGTGTCCTATTGTATCTGAAGCTGCTTGATTCTAAGGTCATTTTGGCCCCCTTACCTTTAAGACTAAATGGGAACAAGACACAGGCCCTATACCTAAAGATAAATCTGAATTTATCTTACAAAATGTTCCAAATACATCTTGATCAATTTCTGGTAGGATGACATATATAATATATATAACAATATATTTCATGTAAAATTAAAAACATACAGGATACCAAAAGATCAGATATAGAGACTCTTCTCTTTGCCCCAGATGTCTTTGAGACCAAGGCTACACCACAAATTGTTTAGGTATTGCCAAGACATAGTGGTTATTATACTGTGTATGGTATTCAAATTTTTCTTACCCCAATTACTTGTGTTTTCGGTGGGTTGAACTTCTTGGAGATAAATATCTTTGCAATGCTGGCTGGTAAGCGCCTCCTCTTTTTTGCAAATCCACTAGTGGCTAGGAAATGGCTTATGCCACTTCCTCCCACAGTGAAAGATTGACTTAAAGAGGTAATTACTGCTTTTCATTGGGAAAACCAGTTGTATCAAAAAAAAAAAAAAAAAGAGGATGTGTTAACAAAATTTGAAAACTGTGGCTGGCCTAGTTACATGCACCCCAGGTTGCCCCTATGGAACTTATTCAAGATCAGTTATTATGTTAATACTTTAATTATACTGTGAGTGATTTTACAGTGAGGTATATTCTTATATAAAGGCTGATGTTAAAGCATAGGAATTGTAGTTGCTGAGAAAAATCTGGTGTTTTTTTTTTTTTTAACTTATAGTCATATATGACTATTGCTCTTACAGGCTCATTTGAAGGTTTGGGTTTGTATGCTTTTTCCTTACTGTAACTTGTTAATGTATGTGTTGTGTCCAATGTATGTGTGTCAGAAAAAGTTTTTCAATAAAAAATATTAAATTCGAAGTATGAGGCTTTCGAAACGCACACAGTCTTAAAGATGGTTGCAGTACCAATCTAAGGGGCTTGCAATAACGTAGGGTGTTATAACTTCCTAGGTTAGGAAGGCCAAGGTCCCCCAATATCTTAGGGGCTGTCAATTAGTAAAATAGTTTTTGGCACCTTTTTATGGTACATAATTTGAAAAGCTTGTTTAACAGACACACTGGAAAAAGAATGGCAAAAAAAGAATATCCTGGATCATTAGGGCTTTCTAGAACCTTCAGATTTCATTTCAGTGTAATTTGATAAAACTGACTTACTGGGTTAAGGAGGACAGTCAGGAAGAGTTCACCACCACGAATGGACTTATCTAGCTCTTTTGATCCTCCTGGATATTCATTGTAGAATATTGTGTGTGTGAACAGTCCACAGGTCTGCCTTGGTAACACCTATACACAAAGAAAACCCATGCATATTGTAAGATTAGCAATATTAAAGCAGAACTACAGTATACAGAATGATTTGTATACCTCCCCTCTGCATTCTGATGCAGCTGCCTACCATTATTTCAACATGTATTTTAGGTTATCTAACCTTACACTGGATATGAAAAAAAAAAAAAAAAAGAAGAAAAAAGGTCACATGATCATCCTTGTAACAATTTCTGGCATTTTGCAGATATCATGCCTACATAAATGAGTGCACAAATCTGACTAAATGAACAGTAAAAGAAATTAAACCAGATGCTGTGTGTTACATGCATCTGCAGTTCAGATCACTAGTCTGAGCTACCCTTTCATGCACAAGCACACATTGCCCAATGCAATAAAGAACACCGTCTTCCATAAACCTTGGTCAAAATGATTCTAGACACCCGTATCATACTTCTTACTCCAGGAAAGCTACTCTTTTGTCACTAAATATGGATGTACAGTAACACGCATCTGTATGCATTTCTATGCATGTTGCCTTCCATTTTTATGCATATATGTGTGTTGCGGTGTGAACAATGCACATTGTTTTCAACGTGCCCTTACAGTGATCTATGTTTATCCAGTGCAGAAAACAGATTATTGGACATTGTACGAACTTACTGGTTCACAGATATGTTCAATAGGAATGTATTAAACTAGAAGTGACCATAAAAGCTGTATATATTTTTGCATATTCCATCATATATCTGTTACCCTTTGGTATCACAGGACTATGCAACCTGTCTCCGGTTTGACCAAACCTCATTAAATGCTGCCATCTCCTAATGGAAGAATACCCCAAAGCATGTACACTTTGTAAGGGGGACTTTAAAATATTAAACCCAGTCCTTGATAGAGATAGAAGTTCCATTGCCATTCCCCCATTAAAAACATGCCCTAATACCTTACTGCAAAAGTTTGAGCTGGGTTGGATAGATTTTTGGCAACACTCATTCCCAGAAAGGTTTTCTCCTGCTTTATCCTAATAGAGAGGAATTCTCTCCACTCTAACTACTAGACTATACTGCCAAGCAACATGTACCTCTATTTAAAACACTGCAGACGGCAATAATCCTTCCGATAGTGATGATATAATAAACAGCTTTTCTGAATTCCACAAACAGTGTATACATTTCTACGCTTAAAATTTTTTTATCATAATATACATTTATATTTTGGGGTCCTAAATTTTCCTCAGGTGCCCACAGACCATACACAGATGTTGAAATCATGGAGGATGGGATTAAACAGGCTGTTTCAGCCCTAGCACCAGACCCAGAAAGAGTGCGGTCGGAAGTATAAAATTTTTTATCTGGGCCTCCCCTTATATACAAGAGTGGGGGAATTTAATAGCAGAGTTTTCCCATCTAGCACCAGATTGGATAGATGAGGTTCTGCTTTATAACACTTAAGAACAGGGAGAAGAAAGAAAAAAAAAAAAAAAAAAAAAAAAAGGAAGGACAGGGGTTGATCTTCATTTATACAAGTTACATGATTTAATCTTAGTGGGAAACTTGTTTAGGGAAAGCCCTCTGGATGTAGAAGTTATGGGTATGGGTTTAAACCAATTTTTTTTTTTTTTTAATAAGCCTCCTAACCTCCCTATGGAGTTTACTAGTAGACAGGATCTCATCCCATTTGAGAACATCCAAAACATTTGAGGACTTTAACAGTTTGTTAACTTTAGTGAAAAAGTTGCAAAATCTACCAGCAAACAACGTGTGAATAAAGTTGGGAGAAAAATCTATTACATGCATCCAAACATTCCCTGCTTTCATTGCGAGTCTAGCTGACAAGCCAATAACACATAAATACCCATATTGACTGAGGCTACCCAAGGTATGTTAGGAAATGGTTAATCATACCATGATGTCGTTGTGTACAAATCCTCTGCGATAGCGAGCCGGTCTAAGGTGAGGGTACTCTTCTGTGCTAGTAACCTGGATATTCCATACAGATTTCCAAGCTTCATACAGTTGGCTGTGTATGGGGTACACACCAGAATGGTGAGGTGCGACTGCATATCCCAAATCTATGGGGATACCATGTTCCTACAAAAAGATTATAAAATGTTATCAGGATTATATAAACTCTCATGCAAAAACATTGTATGAGGTGCAAACCCAGTTATACCAAACATATCACTGGCTATCCAAAACAACTAATCCAAATATTTGATAGGATGAGAGTTAGTTTTTTGATGCAATGATAGTTGGCAACAAAACTGCTGTGACAATCAGTTTGCTGATAAGGAAAAATCAGGGTCTGAGCACCAAAAAGGTACCCGTTAGACACAAAACATACAAAAAATGCAAATAGCCACACGCATTTTATATATATATATATATATATATATATATATATATATATATATATATATATATATATTTTTTTTTTATTATGAGCACAACTGTACATACATACACACATACAGTAGCGCTCATAAGTTTACATACCATAGTAGAATTTATGATTTCTTGGGTATTTTTCAGAGAGTATGAATTATAAACCCAAACTTTTTTCACTCATGGTTAGTGTTTGGCTGAAGCCATTTATTATCGATCAACTGTGTTTAATCTTTTTAAATGAGAATGTCAACATAAACTAGCCAAATGACCCTGATCAAAAGGTTTACATACCCCAGTTCTTAACGACGTGTATTGCCCCCTTTAACATCAATGACAGCTTGAAGTCTTTTGTGGTATTTGTGGATGAGGCTCTTTATCATCTCAGATGGTAAAGCTGCCCATTCCTCTTGGCAAAAAGCCTCCAGTTCTTGTAAATTCTTGGGCTGTCTTGCATGAACTGCAAGTTTGAGAGTGACTCAATGATATTGAGGTCAAGAGACTGCGATGGCCACTCCAGAACCTTCACTTTATTCTGCTGTAACCAATGACAGGTTGACTTGGTCTTGTGTTTTGGATCATCGTCATGTTGGAATGTCCAAGTATGTCCCATGCTCCGCTTCCTGGCTGATGAATGCAAAAGCTCCTCCAGTATTTTTTGATAACATGCTGCATTCATCTTGCCAACAAATTTGACCAAATTTCCTGTGCCTTTGTAGCTTACACATCCCCAAAATATTCATCATAGGCCTTGTTGACTCCTCTCCGAATGTAGAAATTATGGTTGTGGCCAAAAAGCTCCATTTTGATCTCATCACTCATCACATCACAAATGACTTTGTGCCAGAAGGTTTGAGGCTAGTCTCTGTGCTATTTGGCGTATTGCAAGCTGGATACTTTATGACATCGCTTTCTTCTGATAACTCAACCATGCAGCCCATCTTTCTTCAAGCGCCTCCTTATTGTACATCTTGAAACAGCCACACACATTTTCAGAGTCTTGTATTTCACCTAAAGTGATTTGTGGGTTTTTTTGTTTGCATCCCAAACAATTTTCCTGGCAGTTGTGGCTGAAATTTTAGTTGGTCTACCTGACCGGTCAACAGAACACTGCTGATTGGAATTCTCAATTCCTTGGGTATCTTTTTTTTTTATATCCTTTTCCTGTTTTATACAGTTCAATTACCTTTTTCTGCAGAACCTTTGACAATTGTTTTTGCTTTCCCCAAGACTCAGACGTCAAAAACGTCAGCACAGCACTGGATAAAAGATGCAAGGGTCTGCCAGGAGTGCAGAAACTCATTGACCTTTTATACACACACACACACACACACACACCAATTACAAACAAACAGATCACAGGTGAGGATGGTTACCTTTAACAGTCATTCAAACCCCTTTGTGTCAACTTGCGTGCATGTTATCAGGCCAAAATCACCAGGGTATGTAAAATTTTGATCAGGGTCATTTGGGTAGTTTCTGTTGCCATTACGATTTAAAAAGAGTAAACACAGTTGATTAATAAATGGCTTCAGCCAAACACTAACCGCAAGTGAAAAATGTTTGTGTGTTATTCATATTCTCTGACAAATGGCCAAAAAAAATAATTAATTCTGCCAGGATATGTAAACTTATAAGCACAACTGTACATACATATGAAAAAAAATGCTGTATATTAAGAAAGCTTTCAGAAATATAAGTGTTAATATATTATCCTGGTAATCCTAGTAGATGTGTGATCACCCTTTGCCTTCAACACAGCACAACTCCTTCTAGGTACATTTGCAAGAAGTTTTTGAAGGAACTTGGCAGGTAGGTTGTTCCAAACATCTTGAACAACTAACCACAGATCTTCTGTGGAGGTAGACTGCCTGAAACCCTTCAGTTTCTTCATATAATACCAGACAGACTCGATGTTGAGATCAAGGCTCTGTAGGGGATAAACGAACACTTCCAGGATTCCTTGTTCTTTATGCTGAAGATAGTTCTCAATGACATTGGCTGTATGTTTGGGGTTGCTGTCCTGCTGCAGAATAAATTTGAGTTAAATCACACGCTTCCCTGATCGCATGGCATGATGGATAATTATCTGCCTGCATTTTTCAGCAATGAGGCCCCCCATTGAGCCTGACCAAATCTCAGACTGGTCTGGAGTGGTAAGTGGGGTACCCTGAGGCTCTGGCTTGGGGCCAATTCTGTTTATTAATAAACCATATATAGGTTGGTATGAATGGCTCAATCTCAGTTTTTGCGGACAACACAAAAATAAGCAGGGCAATAACTTCACATCAGGATACAGAAATTATACAAGAAGACCTGAAGATAATGGGGTGGGCAACTACATGGCAAATAAGGTTTAATTTTGAGAAATGTAAAGTAATGCACTTGGGGGGCTAAAAATATAAATGAAACTACTAAGGGGATAACCTCTGGGGGATGGAAAAATATCTGGGGCTCTGGTAGAAGACAGACTAAGCAATAGCATGCAATGTAAAGCTGCAGCAAGCAAAGCCAGTGGGTTATTAGCGCGAATAAAAAAGGGAATTTACTCCAGAGATAAAATGATAATCCCGCCACTTTAAAAAACACTCTGGCTCGGCCACATCTGGGATTACTTTGTTCAGTTCTGGTCACCGATCCTCAAGAAGGATGAGCTGGAGAGAATCCAGAGGTGGTCAATTAAATTAATAAGCCGGCTGGAGGACCTCAATTATGAGGAACGACTACAAGCACTAAAATGTATTCTTGCTGGAGGAGAGACACTTGAGGGGAGAGATATGATGGCAGTACACACACATACCTCAATAGTGATCCCAGCATAGAAAGAAAACGTTTCAGTCTCAGGGAGTGTAAGAGGATAAGGGGCTACACAATGAGATTGGAGGAGAAG
Source organism: Lithobates pipiens (assembly GCF_037356315.1). Taxonomy (NCBI): domain Eukaryota; kingdom Metazoa; phylum Chordata; class Amphibia; order Anura; family Ranidae; genus Lithobates; species Lithobates pipiens. The sequence continues at coordinate 60,774,680 of NW_027507787.1, read as the reverse complement.
CAGCTTAATCTTAAACTGCGTAGGGTTTTTTTCACTGTCAGGGCGATAAGGATGTGGAACTCTCTTCCACAGTTGGTGGTGTGAGCGGGGATTATTGATATATTTAAAAGACTCTTGGACTTGCATTTTTGTGAACGCAACATACAGGGATATGGGAAATGATTATCGACATTGACACAAATATACAGGTTGAACTGAATGGACTATTGCCTTTATTTAACCTCATCTACTATGAAATCTCAAACTCCATTTGCAGAAACGTTCAAGGAACCTCACTGCTTCACTGCTGCTTGCAGACGCCCATCATTGTACCGCTCCCCAGCCCTTTGAGAACAAATTGCCTCCAAGATTTTTATATTTTGGCTCATCAGTTCAGAGCACCTGACGCCATTTTTCTGCACCCCAGTTCCTATGTTTTTTCTGCACGTGACGTGGAAACAAGGCTAAGCAACTCACCTATGCATGAAAACATAGTAACTGGGGGTTATGATTGACAAGTTTAAAATTTTAATAGAAATATTTGTACATTTATCAACTGAACCAAGCACCCCTGGCGACCTCTCATTACGCTGCTTCTGCATGTCTTGACTGACGATTCCCCATAAAATATGAAATTCTGACAAGACAAGCAAAAGAGTAACCAGAGAAAGGAGGAAATCGGTTGAGTATCACTTCAGGACACCGGGTCTTCCCAATGTGGCTGTTAACGTAAGCATAATTTACACATACGGTCACACAATTCACCTAAAGTGAACCTAACAAGTTTAAGTACAAGTCTTTTTAAACAAAGCAATTCCCCTTGTGTGCACTATATTTTGCTACGCACAGGAAATAAATATTTACACCTTTATCTACAGAAGAAAAGAACTCCAGGCAAAAGGTTTGGGGACTGCTCAGTACAGTTTATAACCAGCAGCTTGATGTCCAACTTAAAAGCTAAGCTGCTAACGGATGGCAAATATGAATCATGCAATACTGAGCAAACAGCTATCTACAGAAGGCTGCAGAGTCTATTCAAGGCAAATGATAAACGACCTTACAGCTGCCTGTCCTTATTTCAACATTGTGACCAGATACCAGAAGACCTGCTTAGCACATGCTTCACGCTCACAATTGTCATGACGACACAAAGAAAAGACCAACTATATGAAAGAGACCATTCAAGGTCAGCACAGTATCTCAAATATAAGAGTTGGCAATGTGCAGACTAACAAAAGATTCCAAGCTCAGCCTAAAGCCTGCCATAGACTGTTCGAATCTTAGCCGGTTCAGGAGGAACCAGCCAAGATTTAAATCATGTATGGGCAGGCTGAATGTACCCAAGTTGATTAAATTGGGTACAACCAGCCTATTGGGTTTTACATTGGCTAGCGGCTAAAGTGTAGCAGCTAGCAATATTCACTGTGTTCTCCTGGCAGGGATGGCTTCCCCCACTGGGAGAACACAATGATTCTCTGGGAGAGATTCCCCCATCAATACCAACTGTGCTGATGGGGGCAATTAAGCGATTTTCTTTCC
>NW_027507787.1:60735090-60772962 GCF_037356315.1 Lithobates pipiens | reverse complement strand
GGGTCTTTACCCCTAAAAGAGAGCTGGGTCAATACCTGCTCACAGGGAGATATAACATGATGGTAAAGCCTCCCTGTGTGTTAATGAACCCAGGTAATCACAACCAAATCATTAGCATTGCTTACTTTATGGGTTTATTATAGGTTCATATGGCCAACCTAAAGTAGATAACATGTACAGATGTAGAACTACATTATTGGATTCTCTTCATATAAATACTGTGTGCAGTTCATTAAAAAGTAAGGAACTAATAGTTCAGAAAAACTGGAGAATTGGCCATTGGAGATTAATTGGGCTTGCGCTTTTTCACCTGGGAAACGTAAATAAGAAATTTGATTGCTTGCTACAGGTTCTCTAATTTTGCAAAGAATGCTTTTTTCTTGCATCCCTATGTTTTTTCTTTTTCCCTTATCAGCTAAAATAAAAAATAAAAAAAAACAGATTCTATTTTTCAGCACCTGCAGAGCATGCAAATTAATGAAACATGGTTATCTGCTATGGGTTGCTGAACCTTAGTAAGTTTTAAAGGGTCAGACAATGATACATATACCCAAACATGTGTACAAAAATGAAACTTTAAAAAGGACAACTCAAATCCACTGACTGAAAATTAGTTTTTTGATTATAGTCACAGTTAAAAAACCAAAAACCAAACAAAAAAAAAAAAAAAAAACGTTTGTATTGTATGAGTCTCCTAGCTCAGAACTTGGTTAGACTAAGAAAGTTTTTCATATTGCATTTGCCCATTTATGTAGGCCCTCCGGTCATTAAGGACAACAGAATTTTTTCTTTTCTGTCTGGGTTTTATGCTTGCGGAAGATGTCCTCCATGCAGACAATGTAAACACAATGCCAAAAGACATAAGGATTTTGTCGCTTCTGCTACCAATAGAAGACATCCTATTAAAAATCTCATTATGTGCAATACGACTGGTGTTGTGTATGTATTGGAGTGATTGTTGACTCCAGTATGTGGGAAGGACTTCCAGACCCTTTAGTGTTCAGATAGTCGAACATGTTAATAATATTAAAAAAAAAAGTCCTAAGAACACAATGTGTCCAAACGTTTTAGAAATTTTCATAATATAGATCCTAAATGACTTAAAATTTTGGGGTTTAGAGAGGATCAATAAACATTGGAGAGGAGGGCATTATATATGCCAATTAAAGTGGAAGGAAACCCATCGATTTAAACAGTTTAAAAAAAAACTGTTACATTTCCGGCATGCCGGGAATGCCAACTGCACATTGGCTGTGCTCTCAACCAAACTGTCAAACCATCCAATGGCTGGTGTCATAACGGATCACATGTGCAGCACATTGGCAGTTGAAGATTAAACAGAGGCAAAGATGGCAGCTTCCTTGGCTGAAAACGATAAGGGAGTTTACTTCCACTTTAAGGCCGGGTTCACACCGCTGCGATGCGGGAACGCCGCGAATCCGCGGCGTTTTCCCGCATCGCATTACTCCCGCCGGCAGTTCACACTGCCCTATGCGGACGGCTGGGAGTGTCAATGATATGTTAATGACACCCCCAGATCCGTCCGCATATCGCAGTGCGATCTGCCGACTCGCACAGGAATCGGATCGCATGGTGTGAACCCCCATGCGATCCGATTCTGTTGCGGACCAAAAAAAGGGTCCCGTGCGAGTTTGCTGCGGGAGCGATGCGAATTCAGCCATACTATCTGTATGGCTGTACTCGCATCGCTACGGAGATCGGATGCGATTTGCGGTGTGAATCACATCCGGATCTCCCCCCGCAGCAGTGTGAACCCAGCCTAAGTCAGCGAGAATCCTTCTGGATCCATGAGACACAGGTTTTGTATCTGATAAATGACGGGTTTTTACTATGTTTTACATTCTGTATAATGGTTATATTTTATGTTATGCGATGACCACAGGGATTTTTTTGTCCGTTTTAATTACTGGATTTATTGTAATCCTTTTTGAACTGAGTTATTACTTAGTTCTTTTATTGCATAGATTTTCTATAGGCTTTTAGTCCATGTGCCATTGTTTTGCAAATTGCTAGCCTGTGTCCCCTTTAGAGAGCGAGCGGAATTGTCTCAGAATAAGTTCCGGTATTTGGATTTCCGATCCTGGAACTTCCGGCGTTCTGCGCTCTGCATAGTGACCGGGAGTGTATAAATACATTCGGGTGATGCGCTAGCCTCACCCATACGGTCGAAGTCCCGTAGGACGCAACGCATACAAGGGAGGAGCTATTGTGCGGTCGTCATCCACAGTCATCTCTGTTACATTGCTTGTTCTGCCCCTCTGCGTTTGTTTACACGCCGCTTTTACTTTCACTTTGCCATTTTATTGCATTGCTGTGGCAGTGCTTTATACGGCCACTAGATTTTACGTATTGTGGATCATTTGAATAAATACACCTTATGGAGAACACTTAGATCGTGTCTCTTTTCCATCCACATTTACTCGTCCATATCCTGGCTCCTGGATCATCTGGTGTCTTCCGCTTTCTCCACTTACCATCTCTATCCCATGTGTCGATGCAAGCTGTATGACCTTCTGTTAGCTCAGAGGTCACTCCAATCTGGTAAGAATTTGGATTTGGTGGTGGAGGATCAGTCAGACTACTCAGCAATTTCGAATTGTGTTTTCCCTGGCGAGGTGATCCCACCTTTTTATTGCCAAGAACTGTTTGCTTTTACAGGTTTATGGACTCATATTGCGCTATACTAGTTTTTACATTTACAGTTTTTTGAGGCTTTGTGATTTACCTTTGGAGTACAGCTTGCAATTTCTCTTACATTTTGATTTGTGTGCGCTGATTGTTTTCATTTTATACCATATATTTACCACCTGAAAATAATTGGAAAGCAGTACCCCAATAATGAATACCCATACTTCCAATTCATTTGTGGCCTTCCAGGTATGTTGGAGCAGTTCCAGATATAACAGTTTCCTATGGACTTCATTTAGAAGCAGATGGCTATACATGTATGACTATATCGTTTTCTCAGAAACCGTAATATATTCTTCAGCACATGGTAGTAACCCAAGAAAAGATCTAGAGTACAGTTATATAAATGGCATTACCAAAGCAAACTGCTTGTTGAGTTTCATCTGCTCTGCAAGAACAGTGACATTGTGGAATAAGTGAGGCTGCATGTGACTCCACATATGTGGGAACCACCAGAATTCCTTCCTGTGCATGAGCAGCATGTCATCCCCCTCATCTTCTTCATCGGTGCCTATAAAAAAAAAAAAAAAAAAAATTATATTATATTATATATATATATATATATATATATATATATATATATATATATATATATATATATATATATATATACATACATACATATACACATAAAAATATTAAACATCACCATATACATATGTGAAAAATATTTGCCCCCTTTATGATTTTTTTTTTGCATACGTAGTTTTTAAATTATGGTTTCATTTATTAAGTCAAAAAAGCTGTCCAAATCTGCCTGGCTTTATGTGAAAAAGTAATTGCCCCTTAACCTAATAACTGATTGTGCCACCCTTGATGGCCTGAGTAAGGTCATGCTACAGCATCTCAATTGGATTTAACTAGGCCACTCCAAAACCTACATTTTGCTTTGTTTTAACCATTTGGAGGTGGACTTGCTGTTGCATTTCCGATCATTGTCCTGCTGCATAACCCAAGTGCACTTGCATTATGCAGGTCACGAACTGATGGTCGGACATTCTCCTTTGGGATTTTCTGGTAGGAGCTCAGAATTCATGGTTCCATCAATTATGGTAAGTTGCCCAGGTCCTAAAGCTGCAAAGCAGCCCCAGGCCATCACGCTACCACCACCAATGTCTAACTTTTAGTATGATGTTCTTGTTATGAAAAGCTGTATTAGTTTTGTGCCAGATGCAGCAGGACGCACACCTTCCAAAAAGTAGGATTTTTGGCTCATCAGTCCACAGAATATTTGCCTAAGTCTCTGGGATAATCAAGACTTTTTTGGTAAATGTGAGATGAGTCTTTCTGCTTTTTGATCAGCAGTGGCTTTGGCCTTGGAACTCTCCCGTGGATGCCATTTTTGCCCAGTCTCTTTCTTATTGTTAAATCATGAACACAGATCTTACCTGAGGCAAGTGAGGCCTCTATTAACCTCCTGGATGAGTTGCCATCATGCTCTTGGAGTCATTTTCTGTAGGCTGGCCACTCCTGGGAAGGTTCATCACTGTACCAAGTCCTCTCAATTTGTGGATAATGGCTCTCCTCATGGTTCACTGGAGTTCCAAAGCCTTAGAAATGGCTTTGAAACCCTTCCTAGACCGATACAGGTTTCTATTCTGTTGTTGAATTTGTTTAGAATGTGGCATGTTGTGTGTCTTTTTGCGATCTGTTAGCGTGCTTCACTTTGTCAGCTGTCAACTTTCTATTTATGTGATTTGATTCAACAGGTCCGGCAGTAATAAGGCCTGGGTGTGGCAAGTGAAATATTACTCAGCTTTCCAAAAAATTGGAGTTAATCACAGTTCATTCACGATTCAGCATGGGAGGGGGCAATTTTTCACAAACCAGGCAGGTTTGAACAGCTTTTTTCCCTTAATTAAATAATTTAAAAACTGCATCTTGGATTTACTCGGGTTATCTCTGTGTAATATTGAAATTTGTTTGATGATCCGAGTCATTTAAGTGTGCAAAAAAAATAATTAAATTAGGAAGGGGGCAAATACTTTTCCACAGCACTGTACCTATGCAAATGAGGCCACATTCAAAATTTTCTAAATTTTTTTTGGTTTCCTGTATTCAACCCCCGCCCCCCCCATTTTTAAGCTGAACTAGTATTCATTATTACACTTCAAATTCTTCATTCCTTTGCTTTTAAGCCCTTGTACACATGGTCGGAGATTCCGACGGAATGTGTCCTATCGGACCGTTTTGTCGGATAATCTGTGTGTGGGCTCCATTGGACTGTTTCCGTCAGAGTATCCGACCAAGTTTTCCAACTTTCCGACAAAATGCTCCGATCGGACATACTCCGATCATGTGTAGCCTACTCCGACGGACAAAGTGCTACGCATGCTCAGATCAAATTCCTAGACCAAAGCTATTGGCTACTAGCCTGAACGTAGTCCCGTCCTAACGAAATAACGTCATCATGTTATGTACAATCGGATTTTCCGACAACTTTGTCCAACCGTGTGTATGCAACAGTGTCGGACAAAAGCCAACGGATTGGGTTGTCAGAATGTCCGACCGTGTGTACAAGGGCTAATTAGTACTCAATTTACCCCTGCTTGTCATAAAAAAAAAAAAAAAAAAAGAAAAAATGGAAAACTTACCTACACTTCTTAAATGGCTTTATCAGGCAGAATGTTTACCATATATACCAAGGTTTTCTTTACCAAGTATTTTGCCATATAGAGCCAGCCCCACAAATCCCAGCATTCCATAGGTCCAATGTGCACTACATCAAAATTATTAACATTCTAGGCAAGGACATAGCTACTGGACCCCACTGAATGGCTTTACAAGATCCCCAACAATACTCTGATCATCAAACATGTTTATTTATAAAAAGTCACAATGTGAAAATAGCGTGATGTGCAGGAACTCCTTGGCTATCAAATATTGTTATTCAGAATGACAATCTTCCAGCACCAACTCCAATAAAACAATACAATACTGTGTTCACAGTGCGGCAATCCATTGTCTACAATAAAATCCAGATTGCCAATACTAGACAGATAAATCGGACAGACTTTTCTGCCACATTAAGATTTAGTAGTTCTCAAAAGTTCCCATTTTTATCATTCAAATTAAAGAAGGCACGGATGCATGCTCCCACTTATAACAAATAAAAATATTTTTAAGAAATGACTTACCTGTGTGGTAGAACTTTCCCGAAAAGCCCAAGTTGAAAGTGAAATTTGGTACTAGTGTTCTTAGCTTGCTCTGGGTATTCAGCAGTGCCTAAGGGAAAAACAGACAACGATGTCAGCGTATTAGAGAGCAGCCAAGGTCTCTTGCTGCATTTGTCAAAAGGTTGATTTATCAAAAAGGACGACACTCCAATAGTGGAACCATATTCAGGATTGCTTAATTACATGCATATTCTGCACGCCAAGAAAATGGTGCTTTACAACTATGTTTTGCAGGACGGGATTAATGACAAACTAGGTGACAATCCAAAGTCATAGTATGGCTGAGCTACTGGTAGGAAGTCTTTCTGTTGTCAACTTTTTTTTGTTTTTGTTTTATAATTCAACCTGTGTGTCAGTTATTACTGCCAATTCCATAAATACAAATCTCATGCAAGACCACCTACAGTCCATTCACAGCTACTACCCACATGTATTCTGTCTGCAGAACACATAAGCACTCTGATGATGATGTTGCACTTTGATTTGCTGAGGAAGGAAGCTACCCAGCTATCAAAGCAAATTACCACTCGATTTCAGTGAAAGTAAGACAACAGATGGAGGTGTTGGGAGCAAACCTTATAAGCTAGAATTGAATCTCCGAAGAGCAAATGAGACCATAAAACTGCAGCAGCTTAAATGTTTTTCTGACAGAACAAGGTTAATAAAATGATAATGCAGTTTACCCAAGTATGGAAATCACTTAACATAACCACCTAAACAGGAAAGAAAAGTTAGATTTTTTTACTCTATGCTTCAACTTCTCAAATTAAAGTAGAGACCACCCATGTCTATAATGCAACAAAAATAGGCAATGGTTTTCTATATTGCGAGACGACCAAATTTGTATGCCTCAAAGATCTGCAGGTAAGACATAAAACTGTATATTTCTTAGGACTCGTTTCACATTGTAACACAGCTGCTGGTTTGCTCTGTGGAGTGCAGTGCCGATGCTCAGATTACAATGGTCACACTTTTCATCCCAACTTCTACTTCTTTTCACCACATTGCAGCGCAGTATTGTGAACTGAACAAATGGGACATAAGGAAATTTGCCTCGTCCATGCATTGAAACTTGGCCAAGTATGGCTGCCCAGTGCAGACCAACACACCTAGGCCATCAACCTGCACTGGAAATTAATGTTGGCATCCTACTAGTTTCTACTTCCTAGCAGCAAAATCATACTCCCTCCATTAGGTCATAGGTAACCTGGATGGACAGAGGAAAAAATATGCCGCTTTAAAACATTTCTAGTGTTCTGAGGACTGAATTAACTGCCAATGTACTAGAGCTGCCACGACGCAATCGACTACGTCGACTAAGAAAATACGTTGACGTGAGTGCAGGGCGTCGATGCGTCACAGTGGGGGCAGTGCTTAGCATTTACCGCTCCCCTCCGTGCCGCCGTCCCCCTCTCTTCTCCCCCTCCGTGCCGCCGTCCCCCTCTCTTCTCCCCCTTCACGCCGCCGTCCCTAGGGGTGCAACGGATCGTCACCGATCCGTGCGCACATGCCGCGATCCGCGGAGCGCTCCGCGGTCTCGGCCTTAGGAGAGGCCGCGGCTTCGGCCTAGCTCCGAAGCGGCGGCCATCTTTCTACACCCAGGTGTTTACAATGTGATCGCTCCGATGGACATGACATGACGCCGGTTTCTCTCTCCCCTCTCTGTACTGATCTGTGCAGTGGAGGGGAGAGGTCGGATGGATGCAGCCATCCCTCCATACCCTGCCAATGCCATGCTCTACTCTACTCTGCCCTGCCATGCCATACTCTGCCCTGCCCTGCCCTGCCCTGCCATGCCATGCCCTGCCCTGCCCTGCCCTGCCATGCCCTGCCCTGCCCTGCCATGCCCTGCCCTGCCCTGCCATGCCATGCCCTGCCCTGCTATACCCTGCAATACTATGCTATACTATGCGCTCTGCAATACTCTGCCCTGCCCTGCAATACTCTGCCCTGCCCTGCAATACTCTGCCCTGCCCTGCAATACTCTGCCCTGCCCTGCAATACTCTGCCCTGCCCTGCAATACCCTGCAATGCCCTGCAATGCCCTGCAATACTCTGCCCTGCCCTGCAATGCATAGCTAATCAAAAAAAAACACTAGATTCATTAAAAAATAAAAAAAATAATTGGATAGTCGTTGACTAATCGAAGAAATAATCGATAGATTAGTCGACAGACAAATTAATCGTTAGTTGCAGCTCTACAATGTACACTGAGCATATGGTTGCAAGGCCCACTAACCTTTTAGCTCAACTTTTTTGTTATATTTCAATAGAGGTGGACAGTCTGGGTTAGAATCTCTGCAGATATCAAAAGATATTTACAGTACTGCCCAAAAAAATATGAGTGTGTGTGTGAAAAAAACGCTGTAAAAATGAAGACGCTTTTAAAAAAATGCATTGAATCGTTTTTCTTTATCCATTAACCTACAAAGTGCATAAACAAAAAAAAAAGTGTATCCTTTGCCTTAAAAACTGAATACATTTTTGCTGGGTCTGCTTGTATACAAAGTTTAAGCAACTCAGCAGGTAGGTTGTTCCAAAAGTCTTGGATAACTAACCATAGTTCTTGTGTTTTTAGGTTGTCTCAGTTAATTCCATCTCTTCACATAATCCTAAAAAAAAAAAACAATGATGTTGAGTTCAGGTGGGCCATGTTATCTCTTCCAGGACCCCCTTGTTCTTTTTCCTGAAGACAGTTCTTTATGACTTTGGCTAAGATTCAGAAGACCACCCGGCTTGCTTCTTCAGGAGAGTAACAAAATGATCTTTAAAATATACTTAGGCTTAACAGCATGTATATTATCTAAAAAATTGTGGTACGAAACCTTTAAACTTAGAAAGGACCCAGAAGGTGCGCTAAAAAATTCCCCCATCCAAAAAGTTTTCTAAAGTGTTGGTGTTTGACACTATACCACTGGAACGTAAAAGAATGGTCTATACTACACCTCTACTAATGTGCTGTAGTCTCTCAAACCTGCTCCTGTCCACTTCACTCAGTCGTTCCCCAAATCACATTCTCACCTAGCTGTGGGGTCCAACCATGAGATACTGAAAAAATATATGTTTTATTGGCATCTGTTGAAGGAATCTCATTTGACCTTCTTTCCCAGTGACAAAGGAGAAGAAGTGAGGGGACAGCAATAATGAGAATAAATTGAGTACTAACCAATTAATGACTATGCCATCCCCTCAATCTATAGTTCTGACAGGATGATCGCACCAGATGGAGGTGGGAACGTAAGAAGAAATTAACAATGGCATTGTACATAGTGGTGTTTTCGACAAATAGTGAATTGTTATTTTCCATTCAATAAGACCTTCATAAGAAAAAAAATGGATATTGAATATGTAGGGTTTTTCTCTTTAATAAACCATTTAAATATGCTTTTTTTTTTTTTGGGACTGAAAAAAGGAAATGTTAATTAACTCAGAGGACGGAGGAGGAGAAAGGCTGGCCTATAAAAAGGTTATCCAACACATGCATACTTTTGGAATGAGTCTGTCTCCGTATTGGTACAAACCCAATTAAAGGATTTCATACATCAAACACATCTCTGAGGAAATCCTTATTCTAAGGTCATGTCTTATGAGGTAGCTAAACCTTTTTTAGCAACAAGTCACCATAGCAATTCTGTTTGCTATTCTGTAACCAGAGAGAAACCCAAATTCTCTTTCCCTTCACGTCTCCAGCCAAGAGAAACATCCCTTTGCCAATACCTACTGCATCAACTGACCTAATATCACAAGCAGTTTGTCTCAAACATTGCCTGCACAAGTGTGTCATATACAGGAAGAAAACAAAGCCAAAAGAAACCCTTTTAATGGTAACTGCTAGCACTGCCTGTGCTGCTAAAACATTATTTTCCTCACCAACAGACTTATACAGGAAGCACCTTCATCCAATTTATGGTATAATGTGCAAAAAAACCCCCATCATAATTAAAGCCATTTTTCTTTTGTTTTGTATAAAGTAGGGAATGTGTAAACTCCCACTCAAATTTTTTGGGAGTTCCTTCACTCACTGAGGAGATAATTGTTCGCTTACAGCCTCAGAGATTCAACAGGTAGTGAGTGGAAACCTCTCCAAAGTAAGGAAAATCTTCCCAATCAGGTGTATCCATCATAAGGTTTCCCTATATGAACAGCTCCATTGCTGGCAATGGGGTGCGACTTGTCATGCGATTGAGAACTGTCAAATCACATGACAAACCCCACCAGTGTGAACAAGGTCTAATGAAAATCAACATCTTTCAATTCCACACTATTAGGGGCTTCTGTACACTAGGGCTGAAACAACGAATCGATTAATCGGCCAGTAATATAATGGGGTAAAAAAATAAATAAAAATAAAACTAAAATGAGCCCTTTATATTACAAAAATATCATCACTATTGTACATATTCTACATGTTCTACATATACATGTTCTACAGTAAATGAACCCCTTCCAGTAGTGATTATCTGCTTTTTTGTACTATAAAGGGCTAATTTTAGTCTTTTTAACCCCATTATGTTACTAAACGTCTATAGGCCTGGTTCACATCTATATGTTTATTGGTGCTTTTTGCAGAAACGCACTACAGTTCATTTACATGGTTTCCTATGGGACACGTTCACATCTGTGTTTTTTTTCAGCCGCTGAATATTTGGAATAGGTCAGGGACTTTTAACGCAAAACAGTGCTTTTTTTGGTTCAATATACTTGAATGGAGAAGCTGCAGAAAAGAATGTAATGTGTTTTTGCAGCAATTTGTGAATTTTGAGGTAAATAATGAATTTAATCCATTTTGGAATAAGGCTGTAACAAAACAAAATGTGGAAATGTGAAGCGCTGTGAATACTTTCTGGATGCACTGTGTATTGGATTGTTAAAATTAACTATTCTTTGTATTGCGGTTACAATGCCGATGTTATAAAATTAAAGCTGTGATCCTAGAACTCCTGCATTTCAACTTCAGAGAAAAGTCCATTACCCTGTAAACACCAGGAGAATCCAAACTTGTAAGTTTGAGGCTTTTCTTACCTGTACGTGCATTTTTGAACTTTTTTTTTATGCCTATATACATTTTCAAACCATATAAAAAAAACTGAATGCATTTTCACCTAGAAACTATCAAAAAAAAGTTGGCATTGCCGTGGTATCCAACTCCCGTAATCCCCTCTACAGAAGAGTTGGGAAAGGTAGGGTCAGTACTGAACCAATCCCAGTTATTCTTCAATGACCAAATCACAGGTGACCAAGCTCTATTGCTCAAGTCCAGTAGAGGTCACCTACATCGCTATACTGTTTGGCAGGCGTGGCTGAATCACAAAACTAGCTAAACACAATTTTATAACCTGTCTTCTTAAACGGCACACATATACACATTTCAAATGTGTATTTAGTGGTTTGTCTAGAAATCCACTTTATGCCAATTTGAGAAAACAAATTTAACATGTGTGTATCCTGTAAGCCTGGAATACCAATAGGGTTCCCAAATACATACATTATATATATATATATAAAAAATATGTGTTCATCCTACTCTGTATCTGGAAGTGCAATACAATCTTTAGCTGGCAACACAACCAGGCAGCCTCCTGCCAGACCTTAGGGCGAGGGCTACACAAGTGATCTTAATATTACGCAACTGACAAGCCAACATTTGCTTACAATCTTATTATCAGTATAAATTGTATGCGCTGCGAACAAGATGAGTGCCAACTAGGTGTTGAACCTGTCTCAGTAGCAAAACCTGCCCATGCAGCTTCCCCTGATTCAGAATATACTTTTTAAGCCTTGCATAGACTCTTTACAGTGGAATTACACTACATTTGTGCACCAAAAACATTTAAATACATTTTTTATATTCAAAGTAAATGCACGCATCTATGTCCTTGTGCTTTATTTTGCTGAGAAATCAAACACCCCCTAGCATTTCAGATTGTGGCCATGTTGAGTAAGGGCAAATGATTCATGCAGCATTTCCTGGAATCTATATGCCCTTAGCTCAGGCATGCACACACATAGGTGTGTTTAGCTGACAAAACCCCTCCTCCCTTCCTGAAGACACTTGGTATGTATGACATCATATGCCTGGAAACCAGGAAGTAAAAAAAACGAACTACTTACTAATGCTCACAGTGAAGTTCTGCTTTATTTTTTGCGCTATAAACAAACAGAGCGGCAATTTTGAAAAATAATTCAATATTTTTTACTTTTTGCTATAGTAAATATCCCCAAAAAATATATATAAAACATTTTTTTTCTTCAGTTTAGGCCGATACGTATTCTTCTACATATTTTTGGTAAAAAAAAAAAAAAAAATTGCAATTAGCGATTATTGATTGGTTTGCACAAAAGTTATAGCGTTTACAAAATAGGGGACAGTTTTATAGCATTTTTGTTAATTTTTTTTTTTTACTAGTAATGACGGCGATCAGCGATTTTTATTGTGACTGCGACATTATGGCGGACACATCGGACATTTTTTTACACATTTTTGGGACCATTAGCATTGATTTCTGTATATCTGACATTTAAATGCATTGCTTCCTGTGTAAATGACAATGGCAGTGAAGGAGTTAACCACTAGGGGGCAGTGTAGTATTATGTATGACGTTATGTGTTTTTTTTAATCGTATGGGGGCGTGGCCTGGCATGTGACGTCACTGATCGTCCTTCCCTATAAAAAGGGAAGAGACTATCGTGACAGCCACACAGGGAAGCATGGGGAGAGGTTTGTTTACACAGACCTCTCCTCGTTCTTCAGCTCTGTGACCCGATTGCGGGACACCAGCGGCGATTGGGTCCGCTGGTCCCATGGCCACGGTCACGGAGCACAGCTAGGCACTTAAAGAATCACGTACATCTACGTGATTGTGCCCAGCCGTGCCATTCTGCCGACGTACATCGGCATGAGGCGTTCCTTAAGTGGTTAAAAATATAAATTACCGTACGCACAGAGAACAAAAAAAATAAAAAATAAAGTCAGTGAACCATTGTAGAAATTTTCCTTCACTTGGTGTCTTCCCAGAGACCCAACAGGAAGTTAGAGGTAATCTTCTTAGTCTCAGTTTACATCTGTTTACTGCAAGAATGCTCATGAAATCATGTACATGGTGAGCTGCATTTTATTAACCACTTGCCATCGGCCATATAGCAAAATGACAGTGGCAAAGTGGTTTAGTTATCCTGATCGGATGTCATATGACGTGATCAGGATAACAGTTGGTGCGCGGTGATCAGGGGTGCTGTTTGTCAGTCTGACACACCACAACTCTGATCGTTGTATGAGGCTTCTTACCATGTGATCAGCTGCGACTAATCACAGCTCATCATTGCGTGAACCACGAAGTGCCGCTAAACGGCTTTCCTCGGTTCGCGCTTACAGGGAGAGCCAATGAGTGGCTCTCCCTTTCGGAAGGGGGGGGGTGCTCATCAGCTGTCAATCAATGCTCATAACCTGCAAGCCTGCCCCCCTCTATAAAGCCTGTCAGTGCCCATGAAACTACAGATCAGTGCCCCAAAAAATGCCAATCAGTACCCCATCAGTGATGCCCATCAAAGTGCCAATCAGTACCACTCAGTAAAGCCTGTCACTAGCTCCTCATCAGTGCTGCCTATCCAGCGCTGCCGATCAGTTTTTTTTCAAAATTGGCGCACTTTTTTGCTTATAGTGCAAAAATTTAAAACTGCACAGGTGATCAAATACCGACAAAATAAAGCTCTATTTGTGGGAAGAAAATTATAAAAATTTAGTTTGGGTATAGTGATGCATGACCGCGCAATTGACATTCAAAGTGCGATAGCGCTGTAAGCTAAAACTTATACTGGGCAGGAAGGGGGGGGAAGTACATGCACTTTATTTGTGCTATTTCTGTGCACTGGGTGGCCCATTCAAGTGCATGGCATAGCAGGTGTAAAAATGTGCATCAGCGCACGTGTGTTGAATCGCAAAGGTGCAAACCCAGCCTTAAACAGTTGTCTCTTGAATGGATGCCCTCATTAGAAGATTTTCCCTTAGATTTAATCTTAAAAGGTTTAGGGTTCCCCTCACTAACTTTTCTGTAACAGTGACTAGGACAAATAGAGTGGTAAAATCCCCCCAATGGAGACACAGGGCAACAAAAAATATGACAAGGAATCTGACACTCTCACCCTACCCAAAATGAGAAAAAAAAAAAAAAAACTATAGATCCTCCCCTTCACGGGTGTTTTGTTAATACTCGGTGCCCCTCCCCCCACTAAGTGTCCCTATAGCAAGCTGCTTGCTATGGGGGCACTTGTGCATGCTTGCTCCGGAGCCGGCTCTCTATGTCCATAATACGTGGCTCAGCCCCCCTCCCCCAATCTCAGCCAATGAGGAGCAAGATACCCAGGAGAGCCTCGGCTCTTGTGCACATTGCTGGATTGAGATTGGGCTTAAGTAATAGAGGGGGTTGAGGGGGGGAGCTGCACTGACTTTTTTTAATCTTCATGATCGCACAAAGGTAAAAAACCTTCAGCACCACTTTAAAGTGGCGTTCCACCCAAAAGTGGAAAATCCACTTTAAGCATTCCTCGCCCCATTACGTGCCACATTTGGCATGTCATTATTTTTGGTCGGGGAGTGGGTGCCTAGTTTTAAGTGGGACTTCCTGTCCCATTTCCGAATTCAGGCCGACTAGGCGACTCCTCCTCTCAGCAATCTTATGGGACACGTCACAGGTCCCAGAAGATTGCCTGTCCACTTGGAGCGTGCAGAGCGACACATGCATGAGCAAGCTTTCACGGCCGGGTGCCCACAGTTTCTATGGCGGTGCCACGGAAAGGAGCAAGTCTCTGTGCGGCAGCACCTCTGGACAAGTAAGTGTGTTTCTTAAAAGTCAGCAGCTACACTTTTTGTAGCTGCTGACTTTTAAAAAACGAAAAAAAAGCCTGGAACTCCGCTTTAAAAAAAGGCGTTCTATAGTCATTTAATACTTATTACAATCACTATGTTGTATTAGTATTTTTTCAAAACAGCCAATAGAGGGAGTGATGCACCAGCTTACTGCCGATTCCAGGCACCCTTTAGGAGGGAGCTGGACACTGGATGGTGTAGAAGTTAAACCCTCATGATTTAGGATGCATTAAGGTGAAAAACCTCCTGTGCCACAGCTGCCCCCCCTTTTACTTACCACCGGTCCTCATTGGATAGATTTATAGCAGCGGGAGCCATTGGCTCCCGCTGCTGTCAGTCAAATTCAATGGATGCAGGAGCCAGAGGGTGGGGCCAGGTCCTGCTGTGTGTGTCAAAGGACACAGCAGAACATAGGCGCGTGCCCGCACAAGTGCTCCCAGGGAAAAGAGGAGGAGGGACCCCAGAAGATCAGGGCCACTCTGCAATACCCTTGCACAGATGTGACATTTTTTATTCAATTTTTTTAAATGACAAACGACTTTAGAACCCCTTTAAGCGGGTCATATATGGGTCAAACTGATCCGATTTACCCATCCAGACATCTGAGGTGGATAGGGCAATCCCTCCCCCTCCACTATTGTACTTTAATGGTAGACTCTCCCCGCAGAACACATGGATCAGAATGGCAGCCTGTGGCGCCGAGCTGATAAAATCAGACAGAGCGGTTGATTTACTTCTGTTCAACTACAGTGGTCACACATGAATCTACATTCAGCTGGTCCCTACCTAAACCAGCCTAATTCCAATCCATGTATGGCCAGCTTTAGCTATGCAATCTGCTCATCAGCTGCACAATTCCATTCTTGGACCTGCTTTTGGTGAGGTAATCAAGCATCTGATTAGCATAGCTAAAGTCTGCTGACAGTAGGGAGGGAGGAACATGTTAGTCTAAGGCCCCTTTTTTATTTCATCCTTCCGTTGCCGGATATAAAAAAAACGGACATCAACGCATCGCTATGAAAAAAACGTTGTAAATGGATGATCATCAAACAGAACAGAACAAAACAGAATATATATATATATATATATATATATATCTCTATCTATGAGTGAAGTTCTTTCTAATATGAGTCCTTATGGCAGTGAGCTGAAATAGTGGCTGCTATAACCAAATGTGCAAATCCAAAGAAAATTAGTGACTTAGTGATCTCTTCCGTGTAAATTACACCTCTGTGCAAGGTGGTCCTTTACCTTACTACTGTAAGGTAACGGCATATAAAAATACCAGAATGGCAAAGGTAACTCAAATTCCTGTCATGGCTAGTAGAGATTTCCTTTTAGTACCTTGGTGGTGAATAGGAGGGAGAGAGCTCCAGGTCCGAAATAATGTATAGGAAGGAAGAAGAAATGGATGTTCAAATTGTGAAGTATGTTTTAAAAAAGTGTGTTTTATTTAAAACAAAGAGACGAATGTACTCGCATTTAAATGAGCACCATGAGCCGCAAGCTCGCAACCTGACATCACTTTCGGTGCCTATCCGCTCCGACGCGTAGTGTCACGATCACGTGATTTCATCAGTGAATGCACTGGAGTAGATAGGCACCAGAGGTGACATCAGGTTGCGGGCTCGGAGGGACCACCTTGCACAGAGGTGTAATTTACACTGAAGATATCACCAAGTCACTAATAACTTTCTTTGGATTTGCACTTACGGCTATTGATTATAGCAGCCACTATTTCAGCTCACTGCTATAAGGACTCTTTTATACATTATCAAGAACTTCACTCATAAATGAGATTTTATATATATATATAATTTTTTTTTTTTTTTATTCTTACGTTCTCACGGAATATATATCTTTTTGTCACTATTCAATGCACTTTATATTGATTGTCCTCTGGCTTTTTATGTGTATGATTAAGGATATTCTGTAAGTTAAGGATATTCTGTACGATATCAATTTAGAGCGCAACATATTGATTTTTATACCTTTTTTTTTTTTTGGTTGATCCATTCGGTGTTTGCTACAACTAGGATCCTATTTTTGCTATTCTAGGCAGCGCGGGAATACTCTTACTTTAGTGTAAAATGTATAGCTTTAGACTTGCACAAAATCTATCTTCGCCTCTTAATATTGGAATACTCTAAACTGCTTTTTCTATTTAAAAACAAGCCAGTCCTGGATACATTATGGGCCAATTACACACTTTCAACTATTGAAAATATGGTTAACAATAAAATCTTTGCCTTTATGTTTTGGTATATTTATTAGCAGACACAAGAGGCTGTAAAATTACATGTTTATAACAAAGATCGCTTCAGCTACTAATATTTAAGCCAAAAGAAGCCCAAGTGCACAAAGACAAGAGGCACCTTTGAAATTGCCATAAGCACGCAGAAAGCCAACACACCATTTTATTATTTTCAGACGCAGAGAGGTGAAAAATCAAAGATTTCTCAATGTGTATCATTGATCCAGAAGCTTGAGTGTATTAAATGGGCTGCAAAATACCCTTCCCTGCCGAGAGCAAAATGTGGGCTGTGGAGAACAAGCAGCAGGGCAATTCATGTGCTTTTTTTCTACAGACCGGCTTGGAAAATAACTAAACAAGGCAGAGATAGCACTTGCTGTGTCCACTCCTCCCATCACATACAGGCTACTTTCCTCCCTTAACTTGTACAAAGTAACAGAACAACAAAGTCACTTGCATGTTCTAAATCAGGTCACTGGAGTCGTCCACATGAATACATAATTAAAAAGAATTCAATCTTAGAAACAGCAGCCTGTAGTGAGCCAACACTGGGCCGCAATCAAGATGGATGAGTGAATGGTGCGAGCGTCCCATTAGATTACATAATTACTTTCCTTTTTATTTAGGACACTTAGGAGAAACTTTGTTGCTCTGGACAACAGAAATGGCATTAATCACTTCAGCCCCGGAGCATTTGGCTGGCCAAAGACCGGAGCACTTTTTGCGATTCGGCAGTGCATCGATTTAACTGACAATTGCGCAGTCGTGAGATGTTGCTCCCAAACCAAATGGATGTTATTTTTTCCCCCACAAATAGAGCTTTCTTTTGGTGGTATTTGATCACCTGTGCGGTTTTTATTTCTTGCGCTATAAACAAAAAAAAAAAGCGACAATTTTGAAAAAACATTTTTTACCTTTTGCTATAATAAATATCCCTAAAAAAAAAAATATATATATATATATATATATATATATATATATATATATATATATATATATAAAACGTTTCTTCCTCCGTTTAGGTGATACGTATTCTTCTACATATTTTTGTAAAAAACAAAACAAACGCAATAAGCGTTTGATTGGTTTGCGCAAAAGTTATAGCATCTACAAAAAAGGAGGATAGTTTTATGGCATTTTTATACTAGTAATGGCGGCGATCAGTGATTTTTATCGCGACATTATAGCGGATACATCGGACAATTTTGGCGCTATTTTGGGACCATTCACATTTACACAGTGATGAGGGGTTAACCAGGAGGGGGCGCTGCAGGGGTTAAGTGTGTCCTAGGGAGCGAGTCTAACTGTGGAGTGGGGGGGGGGTTCCTAGTTCTTCCTCTCCGCGAGGTGATCGCGGGTATCCCCGTGGACATCAAGTCAGAGGGACCTGCAGTCGGACTCACGGAGCTCGATTGCGCCCGCTATCCAAGCTTCATGAAATCACGTACATTAATGTGATTTTGCGCAGCAGGCTGCAGTAAAAATGCAGCGGCTGGTCCACAAGCTGTTAAAGCCCAACTAACCTTTCAGTTGAAATCAATTAATCTAGGTGCACTAAAACATGTGCAAGGTCTTGCATTTCTTTAGAAAGCAGCTACAGCCAGACTAGAAAAGCCTGTACAGTCTACCTCCAAAAAGTCACGGTTCAGGGTTTGTGGCCTCAGTCGTTCGTGGATTTTTTTTTCCCCAGCCTAGCATTCCCGCATCAGAGCGACCTCTCAGGCGACTTGTCAGGCTGGCAAGTCGCGCTCCATGCAGGACAATAGAACTGTTCTAATAGGAGCGACTCATGTTGCTCTGACTTAGAATAAGGTTCCTTTACTACTTGGGGGAGACTTTGCAATGGCTTGCATTGACTTCTATATGGAAGTCGTTTTGCAAGCTGTGCTGTACAAGGCAGCTTCAGAGTCAGACGGGAGTCAAGTAACTTTGAAGCCGCCCCTGTGTAAACCATTTATAAGCCTTTTTTTTTACCACATCCAAAATTCACGGATTTTCACAATTTGCAGGTGCTCGCAAGAACGTAACCCCCCGCCCTCATGAATTTTGGGGGTCGACTGTACTGTCAGTATGCTGCACAGAGGGTCCCTTGTCCTCAGTGTGGAAGCAGTGTACTCTCAGAAGAGGTATGGCATGCCCCCACGAGGCATCACAGCAAGAGCTCTCCAATCAGCAGAAAGCATGAGTTCTGCTGATTGTAGAGCCACATCTTATACAGCAGGGGGGTGTCGGACCTCTCTGCAGAGACACCACCCCTTTCGCACTGACCGCAAGGGTTCTTTGCAGTATGCTGGCAGAGGATAGGATTTTCTACTATGGCTGTAGCTGCTTTCTAAAAGGGAAACACAAGACTGTGCAGACCAGGAATGTAGTTTGCAGATTTAAACTGAAAGTCCAATTTGGCTTTAAGACCCCTTTCACACTGAGGCTTTTTGCAGGCACTATAGCGTTAAAAATAGCGCCTGCAAACTGCCCTAAAACAGCTGCTCCATTCATTCCAGTGTGAAAGCCGAGGGCTTTCACGCTGGAGCAGAGCGCTCGCAGGGCATCAGAAAAAGTCCTGCCAGTAGCTTCTTTGGAGCGTTGAACTCATCGCTCCTCCACCACTCTTCACCATTGAAATCAATGGGGCAGCGTTGCTATACTGTTGGCAAAACGTCGCTGTGGATATAACCCCTTTTCGGGATTAAAACTGCGCCACTAAAATGATGGTAAAGCGGCGCTAAAAATAGCGCCACTTTACCGCTGACGGCCACAGTGTGAAAGGGCTCTAATGGTGAAGTTGCCAAAGTTATTTCAAAGGCATCTACTGAAGAAAAAAAAAAAAATTATAATTTAATTATGTTTTGAAAAAGAAACTTCAAAGCTGGAAGACATGCTAAGCCCACAACGTATAGAAGCATGTCTGGTACTGAACCTGTGGGCATATAAAATGTAATTCTTTATTGATGTGAGGAGTGGCCCTTACACGTCCCAGCATAAAAACAGCTGGAGGATTATCACATTCAGCTGTAAGCTAGTAACGTATCATGCTGATTATCCAATGTGAAGATAAATCTGCTCCAGACTTGTCTGCTATTAAGAATGTTGTGAATCATTTGGGTTGGGCTTGTACTTACAAGTAACATATCAATAAACAAAATCATGTCTTGAAATTGTACAACATGAGAAACTGAGCTTGGGCTGACGATGGTGTGGACTAACTAATATAAGCATGTTATGACTTACAGTATTTACTACATGATGCTACTTAAAAGGGATTGTAAACCTTTTTTGCACAGAGCAGCCCTAATCCTTTTTTGGGGTTCCCCGCTGTCTTTGGCAAATGCCTCCTCTTTGTTTCTTGCAGACTCAGTCCCAAGACATGCTGCCTGCGTCTATAGACACAGACGATACAGCTAGGTCCTGTGTGAACAAGGGGTAAAGAGCAGCGGGAGCCAGAGAATCCCACTGCTATCAATCTGCCCTGTGAGGAGACAAAGAGACCCATTGCTATCAGGCTCTGGTAAGTATAAGGGGGACTGGGGGGGATGCTGCAGCACAGAAGAGATTTTACCTTAATCTACAGAAAGCATTTGTAAACAATCGCCATGTAAAACAACCCATTCAATTTAAAATAGAAATCAAAGATCTCTCTCTCTATAATAAATTATATATATATATATATATATATATATATATTATATATATATATATATATATATATATATATATATATCCTTAACCCTTTAGAACCACCTTTAAGAAGAAGAAATACCTGCCCAAATATAAAATGCTTGCTAAATCCCACAGGGGACCTATCTTAGTGCTGTGGTTCCTGAGCAGCACTGACATATAAGTTGGCCCCTCCTCTGCTATCCGACAACACTGGACGAAGGTGATGGCAGTTTTCAGTGACAGCTCACAGGAAAGGAGTGTAAAGGAGGGTGCACACAGCTCCGACTCCCCCTCAAGCTGCCAGCTCTCATTCTAACTGTACAACCTGTACTTCCAATGCTTCCTTCAATGCAACAATCATCAGCTTGACTAAGCTCAGAGCCTTCTGTTATTTCAGAGGATAGAAGACTACTGGCTTTTTTTTCTTGTAAACAGCAGCAGTTGCTGAGGAGTGTCGTCAACAGCACAGAAACAATTACACTAGACTCTCATAAAGGTGTAGCATTTGGCTTGTGTTGTTGTGGGCTTATGTCAGGGCTCAAGAAATCGCATCTTGGCCACTTGGCAAATTCTTTCCAACACCCCACATATGCCTACCCCACTATGTATCCCAGGCTCCACTTCTGCGGGCCTAGGACCGGCATAGAGAGGGCCGCCAGGTAGGCACACGTCCGCTCTCCTCTCCGTGTTGCTGACCTGGAAGTGATGTGTATGATGTAATTTGCAGGCCCCCATTGACAGTTTCCCTGGAAAGACTAATGCAGTGCGATGTGCATTGCATTTAATTCAGTGGAGCACAGAAGAGACATGCAAGGTCTTTTAGACCATGGATGTCTCAAACAAACAGTCACTCAAAAAAAAAAAAAAAAAAAAAAATCACGAGGGGGGGGGGTATACATTTTTTTTTTTACTGTAAAAAATTAAAGTTACACCCAAGCATATAAAAAGTCCCCCCGCCAAAATGGAGGCCCCCACATATACATAAGTACATATGTAGATGCACGCGTCCGGGCACCTACACCTGAATACACAGATTGCGATACACGTTGCATATCGCCACACATGCTGGAATGGGAGCAATAATTCTAGCACCAGACCACCTAACACTAAACGGATGACCTACAGAGGGGCTTTTTAAAGCATCACCTATGGAAAATAAAGGGTACTGAAGTTTGTCGTCATTTCACAGGTGCATACAAATTTATGGTTTCACCTCGTGAACCTCGTCTTTTATATTTTACCAAATATGTGGGTCATTTATTGACTTTTTCTGTCCCCTGAAATAAATTTTAATGTGTTTTTGGTTATCTTTGGAGTAATATCGTGTGGAACTACCACTATTTTATTCTCTAGGGTATCTGCTTTCAGAAAATATGTTTTGGGAGTTTTTCAGTCCTAAACTGATTTTTTTTCTTCTTTTTTTTAACATGCAAAAATAAATAAGTTGCAAAAACGGCTCTGGCAGCGAAAGGGTTAAAGGAGAAGTTCACCTTCAGGAACGTGTTACATGTTCTACATGTGAGCTTTGTTAGTTTAAAAAACAAAAACTGGCTCCTAACTTTTTTAGCATTTTCCTAGAAGCAAAGCAAATTTGTGAAGCCCTGGCTTATGTGAATGTGAATGAATGCCCACAGCTTCAGTTCTGGCTTTAACTCCCTTATAGGAATACCCATAATTTAAGCTTTAGCCTAGGGAGGAGATGCAGCTAGCCTTGAAAGCAATAAAAAGGTAATTTTATTTCCTGAGATTTGTACAGGGACAAGCGTGATGTGCAGGATGGAGGATTTAACAGGCATTTTATACCCCTTTTCTTAACTACATTTGGCTCCTCCTCCACATAACGACATTTAACCCCTTAACCCCCACAAATATGCAGCCCACTGCACTGAGCTTTTTGTCACAGGGCCGCATATTTGCATATCTCCCTTCATGCTTGGAGCGCACTGTACAGCGTGCTCCCAGCACCGAGACTGGGGTCTCCCCCAGAGCCTCAGGCCCCATACTAACAGTCAGGAATCGGAAATCCCAATTCTGGGTCAACTGATCGCTGTGATAGCCTCCGATTGACTACCACAGTGACCAGTCACCGTGAAGCCCACCCCTCCGTTTCTCATTTTCTGTGAATGGAGAGGAAAGACATCTTTTTTCTTTCTGAAAGGAGAGACAAAGATACAAAGTGTAAATAAAATAAAATAAAAAAATAGATCAAGGTTTGATCTAGGTCAGTGCCAGGGTTAGTGTTTGGGTCAAGGTCAATATATTTTCGGCAGGATTTACCTTTATTTTTTTAAACTAGTATCAGTGTCTGTGTTTTGTGCAAAATGTGCACTATTGTTTCTGGGCCCTGCCAGGGGTTCAAACAACACACACATATGCAGTATCGCTGAGACCATCAGGAGCAAGAGAAGTTATTTTCGATTGTCCTTTGCATACAGTGCATGAGCCCCCACAGCCAGCCACTAGCAGGGTGCTTTTAACCACCGCTAACGGCCGAGGAAAGGGTTAATGGCTCCCATTTTGCGGTGCTTCCCGAAAACAATTTGAAGGCACTTTTTGCAGCGCTGCCCATTCGTTTCAATGGGCAGGAGCGGTGGAGGAGTGGTGTATGCACCACTCCCCCACCGTCCCAAAGATGCCTTTCTTCCTGTCCTGCAAGAGGACCGCCCTGGTGTGAAAGCACTCAGGTTTTCACACTAGGGTGGCTTGAGGCGCGCTTTTCAGGTGCTATTTTTAGCACTAAAAGGCCTGAAAAGTGCCCCAGTGTGAAATTGATCTTAAAGTGGGGCACCACAAAAAAAAAATATTTAAAAGTCAGCAGCTACAAATACTGCAGCTGCTGACTTTTAATAAATCGGACACTTACCTGTCCCAGGGCCAGAGATGCGGGGGAACGAAGCCCACCCTCGTTCCCCACTCCGCTCGCAGCGCCATCATTCGTACTGTGGGCACCCGGCTGTGGCTTCACAGCCGGGCACCCACTGCACATGCGCGAGTGGCGCAGGGCTCGGTGATACGCCTCACAGTCATCTGGTACATGTGACAGGTCCCAGATGACTGTGCGGCGTGAGGGGAAGTGATGTCACCAGCCCGGCCATGGAAGAAGGCAGACTACAAGGGACCCCCTAGTAACAGGTATTTAGAGGCGAGTAAAAAATATATATTTTTTTCCAATTATTTATTTTTAAGAATTTTAAACACTTTTTTTGGTGGCAACACCACTTTAAGGCGAAAAACCCTTTAATAACTTTAATATATTCATGGATACCAAATGACTTAGCAAGTATAAACAATATCCTCTGCCTTTTCTTTCCCTGTGTTTTCAAAGATGCCACAGATACGGCCCCTGTTTTGCTTACTTTGGACTTGAAATCTATAGTTATCTAGCTGTCATACTGATGACGTTGTATTCATTACTCATGAACCAGAACAAAGAGGAACAATTAGGACTTTCTCAATTTATTTACCATTTACCTGTCCTGGATCAGTGACTTAAAAATACTAAACCTGTACAGTCAGTCAGGCAACCAGCATATTCAGAATACATTCCACAAAAGGCAGTCCCCTTATATGACACATGCCCTTTAAATTCTCATACTGCCTGATCAATCAAGGGCAAAGTGTTTTAAAGGAACCTCTTGGGGAAAAAACACACAGACCAGACACCCTCCCTGTGCCTACCTTTACCAGCGCTCTGTAAAATTCTTCTAATGCATACGGTCGGATTTTCCAACGGAAAATGTTCCATGGGAGCTTTTTGTCGGAAATTCTGACCGTGTGTAGGCTCCAACGGAATTTCCAACACACAAAATTTGAGATCTGGCTCTCAAATTTTCCGACAAAAAATTCCGATCAGGTGTACACAATTCCAACGCACAAAGTTCTACGCACGCTCGGAATCAAGCAGAAGAGCCGCACTGGCTAACTTCAATTTTCTTGGCTCGTCGTTCGTCACTGCGTTCTTGACGTTTGGAATTTCTGACAACATTGCGTGACCGTGTGTATGCAAGACAAGTTTGAGCCAACATTGGTCGGAAAAAATCCCATGGATTTTGTTATTGGAACGTGCGATCGCATGTACGCGGCATTACTCAAAAGTAGTATGGCAGGATTACAGCCTCTCCGCAGGAAATTGCCAGGTCCTAGAGCTGCTAATGTGGATGGCAGATGACACAGAGCATGCAAGTGTGGACAATGCTAGGTGACAAAGTTGATCTGCACTGCCAAGGTGCACAGCCGGAATACAATAAATGTACATGCAATCTCATTCCTACAGGGTCATATGTACCTTAAAAAGGTGCAATTGATAGGAAAAAAAAAAAAGATGTACATTGAGGGAAGACTTGAGCTCATTAAATATAGCTTAAGCCCTTGAAAAAAACACTTAGCAGATTGGCGTCCTCTGTAAAGGAGGGCACACTTCTATTTTTCTACTCTCGCGTCTAAACTTTATTATTTGGTTATGCGCATTACTGCAACCATGTAACATGCATTAGTGTGTCAATTTTCCAAATGTATAAAAGCATCACAATGCAAACCAACACTACTGTGCATTGCGGTACACTGCATAGGGAAACGTAGTACATGTACTTTACTTTGTCCATAGGACATTGGTGGAAAAATTCTGCACGGCTTATCACACCACAGAGGTAAAAGGAGCACAATCATTGTACACATTAACTGTCCCACTTTACAACAGGTTTGAGGCATTAAAGCTCATCTGGTCTTGGACTGACTTTCAACATTTTTACAGATTCAAGAGTCATAGTTTTTAATTTTATGCACTTCAAGAAACCGTTTCAGTGTTAAACAAGCAACAATACAGTTACTGAATGAGAAATAAAATCTTTATTCATCATTCTGTTTGCGTGCCAATCTGATCAGCAACTTCTCTCTCTCTCCCTCTCCTCCCCTTCTTCCATTTCTCTCCATGCTGCCTACTTCCCATTCTTTAGAAGTGGTTTTAGCATATGGCATCATTACTTGTTTGGTACGTGTTATACATATACTGCTTCTGTACTATTAAAGTGTATGGCAAGGCAATAGAAAAAGAAACATCCCTACAATACATACACATTTCCCCCATTTTTTATCAACCACTTGCAATACTAACATAATGCACCCAATTGTATATTTAAGAGGTTAAAAGGGAGCAAACAAGAAGTGTTCATGTTTAAGGTTTTCAGAGTTAAAAAGGGTTGTAAACCCTCTAGGTTTTTCCACCTTAATGCATTCTATGCATTAAGGTGAAAAAGCTTCTGTAGTGCAGCAGCCCCCCAGAGCCCCCTTTTAACTTACCTGAATCCGATCTTTGCAGCGACGAGAATGAGCCCAGCAGCTCCAGCCGCTGTCTCGGGTCCTCATTGGACAGATTGATGGCTCCCGCTGCTGTCAATCAAATAGAGTGGCACGGGAGCAGGGCTGAGTGCGGAGCGTGCCAACCGAGTGCCCCCATGGAAAGCAAGTCTTCGAGGAGGCAACTGACGAGCGGAGGAGCCAGGTGTGGCGGCAGCCGCAAGAGGAGGATCGGGTCCACTCTGTGCTGAACCCTTTGCACAGAAGAGGCAAGTATATCAGGTTTGTTAATTTAAAAAAATGAAAATAGGACATACAGAACTTAAAAATCGCTACCCTTTAACAAGAGGAAAGCAGCAAAATGCATAGCACGGTAGGATTGTTCATTTTAGAGGAAAATCTCTCATCGAGAGCCAGAAGATATGAGACATCTCCAATGGTTACTGCAATAGCCACAAAAGACCTTTGTATATTCCCATTATGTGGTCACAGAAAGGATTAGTGCTCATGTAATAAATGTAGAGATCTTCCAAGGTCCCCAATACGTCAACTGAGATTTGAAAGGTAAAGTGCAAATATAATGGCAATTATTTTTTTTTTTTTTTTTTTTTTAAGTTTTGGATAGATTGGAGAGGGATTCAAACATCTGGCCAGGTTTACTGATGTCTGTGCCCCCCATTAGGGAGATTCACTCTCTCGATTTGTTCTGTTTACTGCAATCATTGAACGTAAAACAAAAAAAACACAACACTTTGGGTTGACATCAGAAAACTAATAGGAGGTGAAATATTCTCTAACGGGGACACTAGTTCTGGTGACATGCACTGGGATTTCCTAACTTTGGAGAGATCTTTCATTTCCGGTTTTGGCTACAGGATAGGAAATCACCACAATGACCCTCCTTCACTATCTAAAGTAAAAAAAAATAAAAAAAAAATTAATTTTTTCCCCCAAAAAAACCCATTAAATTGTACTAAAGTCAAAATCATGTTGCCTTTAGTACAATTTAATAATGGATTTTTTTGTAAAAATTTTTTTTTCTTCAGATTTAAATTTTTTCTTTATTTTCAAAAACGTTATCCTATTCGTAGAGGCACCAACACAGGTCAGATGGGACAATTTAAGTATGAGCAATTTATCATCAAATGATGGGACAAAATGATACTGTTCTGCATTTGCGATTGACTGAAAATCTAGATAAAAAATATCACCAAGCAGTCAAAAACGTCAACTGTCAATTAAAACCAATTATGTAATGGATTTGTATTATGGTCCTCTGTCGCAACCAGATATTTGAGTGTTTGAAGTGATCACTAAAATTCATCCATTGCTTGAATCAGCAAAGTCTACATCAATTGGGAGCTTTCTAAAAATCAAACAAAATGTTCAGTTTTTCAATTTTTTTTTTCAGTTTAATTGCCACATTGATGCGTATGGCTACAATAATACAAGACCTATCATCTGCTATTATAAGCCAGCAGCAGATCACTAGGACATTGATCAGTTGTCTCAGGAGGTGAAGGGTCTGCCGCAATAGGAATGATGAAAAGAACAGGAAATCCCTATATATTCCTGTAGATCCACCAGTTCTTGGACCCCTCTCAATATTCCAAATCTTAAACTAAAATCCTAGGATTTCAGACCCGACTAGTGAATTTTGACTGATCGTGATCAAAGTTACTGGGCTCATTCAAATGCCTTTTTAAATTTTTTCCGATTATTAGCACTCTCTACCACCCATAGTTCTATACAGACAGAAAGCTTTTGCTAGTAGCTCTTTTAGACAAAGTAGCTGATATTTTAGGCTTCGCTAATGGCTTTCAAGCGGACCAGGGGGGGAAAAAATAAAATAAAAAATCCTCTGCCCATGGACAGCTTTATAGCCTGAAAGCACATGTATTTCATTGTCAATCAATGCTCCGAACGCCTTTGTGCCAATGACAGGAAGATCGCTTCCACTGTTAGACAAAGAGCAGGTGTGCTCTCAGTCTATGAATCCTGCACTCTGCACACTGCTGCTAATTTCTGCAGCCACACAAACGCACATTAGGAGCCTTGTGATTGAAGATGCAATCTCAGGAACACATCCATCTAGCGACACTGCCTGATTTGATGTAATACTTTGTGCAGTCAAAAAAAAAAAAAAAGGAAGCCGACGAAGCGTGTTTTCTGAGGCTCTCATCCACTGGCTGAAAGATTTTTTTTTTTTTTTAGGGTACCGTAACAGATTTCAGCAATAGGAATGCAGGCAAAGGGGGGGTGGGTAACAGTTTTGTGCACCAATGAAGATTTAGAGATTGCCTGGAGTTGCCATGACAGCACATCTGTCAGATGAGAAGTCCAAAACAAGACCATAAGGCTGTGTAATGTAACACTGAAGAAAAAGTGACTATACAAGAGAGACAATTCAGTGCATGAAGCATGAGAACACGGATGAGCTGTTGAGTGCCTACTTCACTCAAATAACATACTCCATCGATACAAAGCCTGTGGGAAACACACAAGCTCCATACAAATAACTAGACTTTGTATAAGCATTGTTTTCTGATGCACAGAAATATTTCTATTTTGGTACATATTGCATGCATTGATAGATTTCGGAAAATGCTGCCAGATCAACAAAAGGTCCGTTCACCAGCAAGCTTACATATTTTTTTTTTATTACAGAATACTGTAAATGGAAGGTATACACGTTCTATTTTTTGGTCTAATGCAAAAGCTTTATTTTTACATTTTTACAGTAATACTAAACATGCAACCTTTCATTTACATTGTCCCTTCTCTTTCTGCAAGTCGATGATGGCACTAATTATTTTAATTCGTCGCTTGCCTCCCAAGCCAATGCTGACACTTCACTCCTACATGTAAAAATCATCATGTTTTTGCTAGAAAATTAATCAGGACCCACAAAGATTATATATATATTTTTTTTTTTAAAGCAGAGACCGCAGGGAATAAAATAGTTGTTGAAATGTTATGTCTCACGGTATTTGCGCAGCAATTTTTCAAATAAAAACAAAACAAAAAAAACCACAACAGTAAAGTTAGCCTCAATTTTTTGCATAATGTGAAAGTATTTAGCCGAGTAAATAGATACCCAATATGTCAAAATAAAATTGCGCACGCTTGTGGAATGGCGTCAAACTTTGGTACTTAAAAATCTCCATAGGCAAAGTTTAATTTTTTTTTTTCTTTTACAGGGTACCGGTTTATGTATCAAAAAGTTTACCAAACTCCAACACATGATGGACTGTGGGAATTTTATAATAGAACAGTGCTATGTCCTAGACAACAATTTTAGGAAGGAAAGCAACAAAAATTGACTTTGTAGGCACCAATTGTAAAAAGTCATATATTGTTGTATCATGTATTTAATAAACATTCATAGGGATACCTCATCGTTTACATATGCGGTCTCGACATATGCATGTGTTCGCTTCTGCGTGCAAGCACACAGGAACAGGGGCACTTTACTTTTTTTTATTGTTTATTTTATATTAGCACTTTCCCTTTACATATTTTTTCCTTTTTGATCACTTTTATTCCTATTACATGGAATGTAAACATCCCTTGGAATAGGACATGACAGGTTCTCTTTACAGCGAGATCTATTGTGTACAAGTCCCCAGATCTTGCCTCAAGGCTGGAAAGCCTGAGAAAAAAAACAAAAAAAACAAACAGGATCTCAGCTTTCCAGCCAAAGAAACGGCAGTGCTTACATCTTCTGAAGGCCAGACCCAACATCATAAGGTCACGTCTGGCCTCCGAAGATCATACAGATGGCCGGGGACCATCTGGTCTGTGGTATTCTCTATGGTAAACACCTGCCGCCAGCCCATTTATACTCCAGCTCGGTAGGAGCACCGGAGGACGGCGGGGGGTTGGAGATTGTAAAAACAATCAAGCAGCTGAACTCAGGAGTGCCTGGCTCAGGCTCTCTGCAGCTCGCTGAAAGGCTGAGCCAGTTGTCAGGCCAAGCTTTTGGACATAACCTAACCATATAGTCAGGATCTTTTCAAGTCCTGAACCTGCTTTGTGACATTAGCCGACAACAGGCTTTAGACCGCTGTCGGCTGAAACCAGATCACAGGAATGCAGAATTATCTGTACTCCTATGATCCACAGGAGAAGTTTGGCCATACTTCTTTAATTGTCCAGTACCCTGAGAGATTTACCCTGCATCTTGAGTCACTCATGACAAAATGGCAGTGCTTGTGTACATTCACCCCTGCATTACATGAGCAGTGTGAGATCTAAGACAGGAGTGCCCAACCAGTGGCCTGCGGAGTGGACTGCAGTTGGCAAGCCCAAATCGCGGTGATGCCGACCCGCCATCAGGGTTGTAAATTAAGTCAGCAGTAGAGGAAGCAAGCGGCTGTGGAGCAGAGCCACACAAGCTGATGCTTCCTGTATAACGCCGCCTCCTGTCACAGGCGGAGTGATACCAAATGCACTCCACCTGGGACATCAACAGCCGGCAATACTGGAATGGAAGACAGTTGTTATTAACCACTTGCTTACTGGGCACTTAAACCCCCCTCAGTCCCAGACCAATTTTCAGCTTTCAGCGCTGATGCACTTTGAATGACAATTGCGCGGGCATACAACACTGTACCCAAATTAAATTTTTATCATTTTTTTCCCACAAATAGAGCTTTCTTTTGGTGGTATTTAATTACAGCTTGGAGTTTTATTTTTTGCTAAACAAACAAAAAAAGATGCAAAAAAAAAAAATCATGTTTAATAGTTTGTTATAAAATTTTGCAAACAGGTCATTTTTCTCCTTCATTGAAGTGCGCTGATGATGCGGCACTGATAGGCTGCACTGGTGGGCACTGATGGGCTGCATTGGTGGGCACTGATGGGCATAGTTAAGGCGGCACTAATAGGCACAGATAAGGCGGCACTGATGGGCAAAGATAAGATGGCACGGATGGGCACTGATAGGTACCACTGATAGATGGGACTGATGGGTGGCATTGCTGGGCACTGGTAGATGACACTGATGGGCACGGATATGTGGCACTGGGGTGCAGCACATTTGTTAAGGCAGATTGTGGGCACTGCTGGGTGGCACTGTGGGCACTGCTGGGTGGCACTGTGGGCACTGCTGGGTGGCACTGACGGGGGGCACTTACTTTTTATTAATGTGGCACTGGCAGGGGGCTGGTGGGCACTGGCAGGGGGCAGGTGGGCACTAGCAGGGCTGGCCGTGATCGGGACTGATGTCCCGATCACGGCCGCCGGTGATCGGCTTTTTTTTTTTCTCCTCGCGCTGTCAGCGTGAGGAGGAATAGCTGATTACCGGCTCCGTTATATCACATGATCAGCTGTCATTGGCTGAAAGCTGATCACGTGCTAAGGGGTCGGGATCGACCCCTTGCACGGATCGGTGATCAGGCGAGTCTCGTAGACTCGCGATCACAGGGCGCGCAGGCCGCTCGTGCACGGGACTACGTCAATAGACGTAGTCCCGGAAAAGGAGATCCGCGCTGTAGCCGTCATTCGGCTATAGCGCGGGTCTCAAGTGGTTAAAGGTAAGTTTATTATTAAAATCACAGTGTATACATGGACATCTCTGTTCTGCAGTGGTTACTAGGCTGCTTTCAAACAGATCCGCAGGTGCAGCACAGTGTACCTGCAGGTTACCTGCACTGAGCCATAGACTGTTATTACATGTGGGTTGGCTTTCAGAAAGTGCACTACACCTGCAGGATATAATAGAAGTCTATGGCAAAGTGCAGCTAGCCTGCAGGAAAGCCACAAGTGAACTGTGCTGCACCCGTGGTGTGGTTAAACCGCAGCATATCAGTGTGAAAGCAGCCTTAGGCCCCTTTCACACAACCAGTCCAACCCAATTAGACCCTCCACTGACCTTCAATCCAATTAAAAAAAAGAAAAGAAAAAAAAAAACAGGTCTACCATCTGGACACACTAGATCGGAGGAACCATAGAGTAGAGTGAGCTGTGTCCGTATATATGCAGAGTGGGCTGTGTCTGTCGCACTGCATATGCAGAATGGACCTACCATCTGCCAACTCAGTTTATTGTTAACCAGCGACCTGTTAACTCGCACCCCTGATCTAAGACACTGTGCATCTGACTGCTAGTGCAGCAGCCCCGTGCCTTCACCAAGATGGCTGCCCTCAACACAGATACACAACGCATAACAAGGTTTGGCAAGGCAGAAATGAAAAAAAGAAGATCAGCTGTGGGTAGAAAACAGGCAATACTTCTGACAACTTTCACAGCACAGGTCCTAATTTAAAGTGACTGTAAACCCTTACATATACCTTCTGAAGTGACTGGCCTCAGGTGATAACAGATGAAACAAATCCAACATAAGTTGTACATGTTTATCTGCATTCCTCTCTCCTGTACAGCTGTTTAAATCACACTGATCAAAGGCTATTTTCTCAACTCCAGAAGGCAGAGGGTGGGGATTTGATGCCACACAGCACACCATAGGTTAGGGAGCCACGTGGAATCTGTGACCTGAGTGAAGGCAATGGACACACCCCCTCTACACATTCTCATCGGGAATCTTGCAAAGGTGAGACAGGCTGTTAATCGCCTTTTGTGTGTTGGGAGGAGGGACTCTTCAGGGAATCTGTGGTGTCATGCAGATAGCAGGGGGAAAGCAGGGCAGACAGAAATCCCAATAGGTGCTTTGGACAGAGGCAAGTACACACTATAGGAGGAATATGCCTTGTTCCTTTTTCATTTCAGAGGTTTACAACCACTTTAAAATAGGCCACCAAAAAATAAATGAAAGAAAAATAAAACAAGCTTTGCTGAATTGGCCAAAGGCTCTTCTACCATCCAATATGTATGGGAAGTGTCAGAACCACTATTGCATTTGTAAGTTTGTTTTTATTACTTTGAGCGTTCCTCTATGTTACCCACAGTATGAGGTTCAGCACTTCTTGTACACAAGGAATGGCATCTAAATGCAGGAAACAATTCGGCAAGGTTTCAGCCCATTATACAGGAGTCTGTAACCGTCTATGACAAGTTGCTGTGTAGCTGATTCTGTTGCAGATGTTGATCGTTTTTCATCCTTTAGTCTCCCTTGACAGACAGGTTTAGTGATATAGACCTGTACAGCGAATGGATTGTTCCACTGAGTCCGTCATTGCCATCATTTATTTACATTTTTTTAAAAGCCATAAATATTAATCATTTTGTGCTTTACAACAATATGTTAGCTACATCAAATACCTCTATTACTTGACTTCTGAAAATCTTCATAAGCAACTCGCATGGGTAGAGAAACCAGAGATAAAACTCATGCAAAACAGATAAAACAATGAGAAATGTGCTTTGTGAAGCCTTCATTGTCTAAATATTTTATAGAAATGACAAGTCTGCTCTCCCCATTAAAGTGAATTACACAAAAAACAAGTCGTCTGTTTAAATAGGTGGAAAAGAAAATATTTCTAAAGCTTTCCTGGGATCAGATTTTTTTCAGCCATGTGAAACCTTAAAAGATAACAAGTAGGTGCAAAGCCAAAGAAAATCTCAGCGGGCATCAGAGAGGCATGCTGGGCACAGGGAAGCGTGGACACAGAAGATACATGGAGCCGAATGACAAGCTGTCACATAGAAACCCTGCTGACAAGTCTGCACTCCTCCACCCTCAGTCCTCACACCCAATAGCACAATCCACACCTCGCCTATAAAGACGGATGTAGAGCACAGATAGGGGGATGCATCCACAGGAGGTATTCATGATTTTTGCCAGCAATGTGACACCAGAAATAAAAAAAAAAAGGGAAAACATGTCCTTTAAACAACATGAAAGGAGCAGTCGTCTCAGGGCCTTAAAACTTCACGCCTGAAGAAAATTTAAATCCTTCTTATGTGCAAATCCATTTAGTTATGTGCTAGTTTCTTCCACTGATTACTACTCAGGATTCTTCTCATTTTTGTAAAGTCTGTTAGTAAATTAAATAAATCTGAATAGCAGATCACTCTGCATGCAAATCTAACTATATGAAAGGCGGGAGGATGGTGGCACTAAAGTAATTTTGATGGGTCACCCTTATGGCTTTCCTACAGCCATGAATCTTTGTGACCAGGCAGTTCCAAAGACTTTACCCGTAATAGTAGGTAGTTTACATTTGCAAAGAAAATCTTTAAATAAATATAAGTGGTGGGCAACTTCACCCTTAAAGTGTCACTAAACCAGCCCAAACCACTGACACAAGGTACCTTTTGGCTTTAGTTATTTCATGCATAAAACGTGATGTGACATTGATGATTTGAGATGGTTATACAATTGTTATCTGAGGAGCTGTATGATCTGTAGCATTTTTGTAACTGTAATCTGTAACATGTATGCACTGTGAATCGAAATAAACCTGGTTGATTTAAAAAAAAAAGTGTCACTAAACCCATATCATCAAAAACTATCAATAACATGGTGTATTATTCATACTCAGTCACTGACATTCCTTTTCTCTATTCTGCAAAAAAAAAAAAAAAAAAAAAAAACACAAAATAAAAAAGGGTTTATCCTGCTGCTCCGTCTCTCCCTTCTGTTCATGCCCACAATTTAGCTAGGGATTTTGCAGATGTGGTGGCAACTCTGCACATGCTCAGTACATGTAGATTGATGGAGGCTTTACCTTCCTCTTATTCTGAGACACAGCCTGGAAGTGCGAGACACAGCCTGGAAGTGCGAGACACAGCCTGGAAGTGCGAGACACAGCCTGGAAGTGCGAGACACAGCCTGGAAGTGCGTGGCACAGCCTGGAAGTGCGTGGCACAGCCTGGAAGTGCGTGGCACAGCCTGGAAGTGCGTGGCACAGCCTGGAAGTGCGTGGCACAGCCTGGAAGTGCGTGACACAGCCTGGAAGTGCGTGACACAGCCTGGAAGTGCGTGACACAGCCTGGAAGTGCGTGACACAGCCTGGAAGTGCGTGACACAGCCTGGAAGTGCGTGACACAGCCTGTGATTAGCAGGAATACGCCCACACCATGTTATTGGCAAATAAAGATTTCAAATATATTTGTATAACAATTTAAAAACAGTTTGATATTTCTTTTTACTCTGTATACCAAAAGGTATTTTTTTATTTTTAACAAGTGACCAGCAGCAGAGGACTAGAAGCTCCATGTGCTTATGTTTCCCTGCAGACAGGCTGGGAAAGAGCTGGGTCAAGCGACAGCTGTAGATTAAGAAAATGGTACTTAGATGTGCTTTTTTTAAATTATAATACCAAATTTATCGACGTATAACAGGCACTTTTCCCCCTTAAAATAGGGGGGAAATCATGTGAGTATGTTATACGCCGATATAGGCTGCCACAGAGGGAACGAGCGCCACAGAAATATACAGAGTTGGCTCTCCTGTGTGCTCGGCTAGCAGTCTCGTACAGTCCCATCCCCTGGACAGCTCCTAGCATTGACATCCCCGCATTGGACCGGTGTTATGTCCATCATAGGGCCAAGGGGCGGGACTGGGCGTGAGGTCGAGCCGAGTACACAGGAGAAGTGGCTGTGTCTATTCTGGCAATGGCAAAGCTGCAGATGGGCACCGATCAGGCTGCAGTGATGGGCAAGGCTGCAGATGGGCATCGGACCGATCAGGCTGCAGGGATGAGCAAGGCTGCAGGTGGACACCGATCAGGCTGCAGTGATGAGCAAGGCTGCAGGTGGGCACCGATCAGGCTGCAGTGATGGGCAAGGCTGCAGGTGGGCACCGATCAGGCTGCAGTGATGGGCAAGGTTGCAGGTGGGCACCGATCAGGCTGCAGTGATGGGCAAGGCTGCAGATGGGCACCGATTAGGCTGCAATGATGGGCAAGGCTGCAGATGGGCAAGGCTGCAGATGGGCACCGATCAGGCTGCAATGATGAGCAAGGCAGCAGATGGGCACCGATCAGGCTGCAGTGATGAGCAAGACTGCAGATGGGCACCGATTAGGCTGCAATGATGGGCAAGGCTGCAAATGGGCACCGATCAGGCTGCAATGATAAGCAAGACTGCAAATGGGCACCGATCAGGCGGCAATGGTGGGCACGGCTGCAGCTAGGCAATGATGGGCACGGCTGCAGCTAGGCAATGATGGGCACGGCTGCAGCTAGGCAATGATGGGCACGGCTGCAGCTAGGCACTGTTAAGGCTGCAGATGGGCAAGGCTGCAGACGAGCACCAATCAGGCTGCAATAATGGGCAATGGCGAGGCTGCAGATGGGCACTGGCCCTTATTTTGCTTCAAAAATCTTTATTTAAAAATTAAGTTTTTTTCCCCCTGAAATTTCTCTCTTAAAATGAATGTGAGCGTTGTAATTACCATATTAATGGGCGTATAATGCCGCCATCCACATACAGAAATAGAAGGGACAATGTAAATTAAACAGTGTGTTTAGTATCACTTTAATGTCTCTCTAGGTTGAGGATATGATGAAGGGTGTGCAGCCTTGCCCAGTGTCCTTGTCCAGTGACATTGCAGTTTAAATATGGTGCCGCCGAGATACACAGAGCTGTCCTGTGTATCTCGGCTCCTCTCGTAGTCCCGCCCTATGATGGACATATCACAGATCCAATGGTGGAACTGGGCGTGACTGTGAGCGGAGGCAAGAGGAGCCGAGCAGCACCAATATACATACATAGCCGAGTGTACTCGGCTAGTCCCGGCTCCGCTCAAAGTCAGGCCCAGTCTCTGTGTTATGTCCATCATAGGGCGGGACTGGACGTGACTGAGCGGAGCCAAGTACACTCGGCTATGTATGTATTTCGCGCCGCTCGCTCCTCTGCTCAAAATCAGCGGGGGATCGCCGGGGACCAGCGTATAACACGCACTCACGATTTCCCCTGATTAAGGGGAAAAGTGTGTTTTATACACCAATACGGTATTTACGCGGTGTAATATTTTTGTGAACAGTTAGGTATTACAGTGAGGGGAAAAAAGTATTTGATCCCCTGCTGACAAAGAAATGATCAGGCTAGAATTTTAATGGTAGGTTTATTTTAACAGTGAAAGAGAACAAAAATATCCAGAAACACAAAATAACTGTCAATTCCCTTCAGTCTGGGGCTCAATGATCACGAGAACATTGTGGAACCAACCCAGAACCTTGTGAATGATCGAGACAGCTGGGACCATAGTCACCAAGAAAATAATTGGTAACTCACCATGCTGTGAAAGACTGAAATCCTGCAGCACCCGCAAGGTCTGCCTGCTCAAGAAAGCACATGTACAGGCCTGTCCGAAGTTTGCTAATGAACATCTGAATGATTCAGAGAACTGGGTAAAAAGCATTGTGGTCAGATGAGACCAAAATCATGCTCTTTGGCATCAACTTAACTTGTCGTGTTTAGAGGAGGAGGAGGAAGAATGCTGCCTGTGACCCCAGGAACACCATCCCCATCGTCAAACACGATGCTTTGGGGGGGGGGGGGGGGTTTGGGGTTCTGTTATGAGGACAGGACAACTTTGCAGGATTAAAGGGACGATACCGTCAACTCTTGAGGCGAGAACCTCCATCCCTCAGCCAGGGCCTGGAAAATGGGTCACGGATGGGTATTCCAGCATGACAATGAACCAAAATACACAGCCAAGGCAACAAAGGAGTGGCTCCAGAAGAAGCACATTAGGGTCCTGGCGTGGCCTAGCCAGTCTCCAGAGCTTAATCCCATAGAAAATATGTGAAGGGAGCAGAAGGTTTGAGTTACCAAACGTCAGCCTCGAAACCTTAATAACTTGGAGAGAATCTGCAAAGAAAAGAGGGGAAAAATCCTTCCTGAGATGTGTGCAAACCTGGTGGCCAACAAGAAACGTCTGAGCTCTTATTGTCAACAAGGGTTTTGCCACCAAGTACTAAGTCACGTTTTGCAAAGGGGTCAAATACTTATTTCACTCAATAAAATGCAAATCAATGTATAACTTTTTTTAAATGTGTTTTTCTGGATTT
>NW_027507787.1:60690090-60732590 GCF_037356315.1 Lithobates pipiens | reverse complement strand
GAGGGTCTGCTATGGACTTTAGGGGGACCCCCATGCCATTTTTCGGCATAGGGCCTCCCCTTTAAATCCATACCAGGTGACGGGTCTAGCGAGGTGTCAATCTCCCCGATGGAGTCGGCGACATTGACTTCCTTCGCTAGTTCCGTCTACCTGGAGCCATGTTCAAAATGAACGGACTTTTCTCCATGTGTGGGCAAGTCCGTTCATTTCAAAAGTCTGGCGGACTAGCACAGACTCTGCAATTTTGAGTCAAAACTTCTAAGTCTGCCAGACTTTTGGGAAGAAAGTCCGCCGGAGCCCACACACAGGCGGATGGTCCGCCGGATAATCTGATCGTGTGTACGCGGCATTAGATGTTACAAGTTGCACTAATAAAGCTGGA
The DNA here is from genome assembly GCF_037356315.1 of Lithobates pipiens. Lineage (NCBI taxonomy): Eukaryota > Metazoa > Chordata > Amphibia > Anura > Ranidae > Lithobates > Lithobates pipiens. The sequence goes on along the minus strand of NW_027507787.1, from coordinate 60,732,208 downwards.
TAAAAAACAAAAACATTGTGTCTGCATTACAGGCTGCAAAGCAACAAAATGGGATTTGAAAAAAAGGGGCGATTCTTTTCTATACCCACTGTACATCCGCCACAATGTCGATGAGTGGCAGAACCCCAGGGGGCCACCAAAATTCTCACGGACCACTGGTTTGTGACCGCTGCACATAACTACACAAGAATGTACAAAAGGCTGTATACTTTCATTGGTGTTTGCTGGTATGTTTCTTCCAGCACTAGGAAACTTCTCACAAAGTATGCGCTGAACTAGAATGGGAAACTTCCCAGAAAGAAAGGGAATGTAAATAGACCCACAATACTGTAACAGGATTACTTAACTTATACTGCGTTTTAAGAAAACCGCGTGATTTGCTTAGAAGCTTTGATAATTCTGCTGTAACGGACAAGCAAATCGGCAGACACAACTGTGCCAAAAAATGTAACGTTGTTATGTGAATGCACAGTGCAGCCATTTGTTACACTACAGGTCAAACCCCTAAACATGAATACTTGAATTACCGGCAGCCCGGAACTATGAGAAGGAAAAATCAATTAGCTGGCAGGACAGCTCCAAATGGCAAACAATAAAAGGCTCACTTCTGCTAAGTGTTCAATAAAAAATGCACTCCCGTTCACATCCAAATCGCACACTTTAAAACTGCAATTATCCAATAGCCTTCCACTTAAAGACAAAATTATTGATGGAAAATTATTTTACATCAGGGAATTTTAAAAAGGTGCTGCTATTGCCATTTTATGACCATTATCGGCACTCAGCTGCTATAGAATACGTCTTGATGACATTTTTCCTCCTTTTCTATACAGTGGGCAGACGAGAAGAGAACGTTGCTCCTGTGCCCTTGGATGATAAATAACGTCTATAAGGGATTTATATAACTTGGCAATCTCCTGGTAATCGTTATTCTATTCTAAAAGCTGACCACAAAGAGGCAGATCATTCAGCAAATAAGACAAAAAGGTCAGACACTGTTCCGTTCTCACATCAATTGGCAAGCAACCCGCACACACTTCATTTTACTCCTACTAAGCAAACCGGCATCAGAAAATGTGCTGTGCCACCATTGTGATCTACATTGTACTTTATGTATCTCATGCCCACCATACAGGAAGATGAAACATTTCCACTCCCCTGAGATTGTCATGCTTTAAAAACGTTCAATAGAAGACATTTAACCCCTTTTACCATCACGGCTGGCCCACATTCTGCATCTCAGATGACTGCGTTTGTTTATCCTTTGTGCATATGCACCAATGAAAACCATATTACAGATATGAAAGGTCACTTCCATATTGTAACAGAAAAGGATCGAGAGAAATATCCAACAGTACTTGTGATTTATATACGGCCCGATTCTCCTGAAAACCTCTAACAACACTTTTCAGTTAGGAACAATTACAAGCAGAACAAAATCTACAAAAATCCAGCTAAAAAGAAGAGCTGCTGTCAAGGTAATACTTTGATGCTGCATTCACACATTTCTATTTTAACTTGATGAGTTTCTGAAGAAAAAAAAAAAAAAAAGAATCAACCTGCATGTCGATTTGTGCTGTCACGTGTCAACTTGCATTTTGATGCATTTCAAGTGATTAAAAAAAATAATAAAAAGGAAAAATGTATCATGTGATTGGACTTAAGAGCAGTGTTGGTTTTCAAAAAACAAAAATCCATAATCACCTGCTGAATCTGTCCCCTGCCACCTCTACATCAAGAGCTGAGCGATTAAGGGCTGCCGATCGCTCATCTCTCATTCTTCAGAGAGCCAGTGATGGTCAGTGAGCGGCACAGTGTGAAAGGGCTCTAAAGTCAATATCTAGCTGGCTCAGAGTGCCGCTAAGAGTCGCTCCTGCCCCCTCAGCCTGGCGCTCCACTGAGTAGAGAGCCAGGCTGAGGAGGGGGCAGAAGCGACTCTTAGCAGCACTCTGAGCCAGCTAGATATTGACTTTAGAGCCCTTTCACACTGTGCCACCCCAGACATCAGTGGTAAAGCAGCGCTATTTTTTAGCTCCACTTTACCATCTTTTTAGCTGCATTATTCGCCGCTAGCGGGTAGGTTTTAACCGCAGCTAGTGGCCAAAAAGGAGTTAAAACCACCCACAAAACACTGCATTAGGGGCGTTTTGCCGGCAGTATAGCAGCGCTGCAAAGAAGCTGTTTGCAGGACTTTTTCTGATGCCCTGCCAGCGTAGCGCCCCAGTATGAAAGCACTCGGGCTTTCACACTGGGTTTGCAGCTGAGGCTCCTTTCAGGCTCTATTTTTAGCACTAAAGCGCCTGAAAAACGCCTCAGTGTGAAACGGGTCTAAAAGTCGGGATCCCTCCAGAGTCTGAACCAGCCGAATGTCATAAGCCAACAGCGGGTTTTAGCCCAATGTGGACCGACTAAGAGTCACAGGAGTGCAAAACGCTGTGCACTCCTGCAAACTACAGGAGAAGCAATGCCAAAAGAGCTTTGGTCCTACTTATCCTTTAAAACTGCAAGCACTTGTGAAATGAGAAGTTACACAAAAAACTTGAAACTGTACTAATCTCCAAACCAAAAATTGTATATATTGCAACTTGCCAATCAGATGTGGTGGCTGCATTTGTTTTATTTTTTTAAGCTATTTTCCCTCTGTTTTCACCTGGTGATCCAGCCAGTAACAAAATAGATGACGGAGCACAGACACCTTTGCACAGCAGCTTTGTCAGTCCTGGGAAGGGGGGTGGGATGTATTGGCTGATTTAAATACAGAAGTTGAAGAATTTTAACCACTTCAGCCCCTTAATGATAGGCCATTTTTTAGTGATATGGCATTGCGTCCCTTTAACTGACAAATGCGCGGTCGTGCAACACTAACTGTACCCAAACAAAATTTACGTTCTTTTTTTACCCACAAATAGAGCTTTCTTTTGGTGGTATTTGATCATCTCTGTGGTTATTTTTTGTGATATTACCAAAAAAAAAAAAAAAAAAAAAGACTGCCTTTTTTATTTTTAAACCATTTGTTTTTACTTTCTGCTCTATAATACATATATAAAAAAAAAAAAAAAAAAAAAAAAAAAAAAAGTTATGCATCAGTTTTGGCCAATATATATACACTTCTACATCATTTTGGTAAAAAAAAAAATAATATTAATAAAAAAAAGCGCAATAGGCATATATTAATTGGTTTGTGCAAAAGTTAAAGTCTACAAACTATGGAATAGATTTAAGGACTTTTATATTCTATTGTTTTTACTGGCAATGGCGGCAAGCTGCGATTTTTAGCGGGACTGCGATATTGCGGTGCACAAATCTGACCCCAAAAGACACTTTTTGGGGACCAGTGACATTATTACATTGATCAGTGCTATGAAAACGCACTGATCAATGTAAATATGACACTGACAGAGAAGGAGTTAACACCAAGGGGCGATCAAGGGGTTAAGTGTGCTCCCTCAGAGTGTTCTAACGATAGAGGGGATGGGCTTACTGGAACATGACAGATCACTGGGAACAGTAGATCTGTCATCTGGCAGAATGTGGAATTGCCTTTTTTATATAGGCAGTTCCTCGTTCTGCCTCTCCTCACCGCGATCGCAGATCGCCGGCAGTCATCGAGTCTGCAGGACAGTGTGCCTGAGAAAGCTCCTCCTCCCCTATTCTGGGTGAAAGGAAAAAAAAATGCCCATTTAGACTCCTGGGATGTACGGCATCATTTTGGTCTTGGCCAGAAACCAGGAGGCAACTGAAAAAAATGTAGGTTAAAAATAAAAATAAATAAAAAAGTTACGATACGCAAATATATTATAAATTTCAATCTTTTTTCTAATGCTAGCAGCATGAAGATTAAAAATATAGTTAATGTTGATTGAGTGTGTTTAGTTCCGTTTTATGTATCAGAATGGGAATATGGATTGACTCTTGAAGCCCAACAGGCCTCCATATCCCCTCAACCAATGTGTTTTAAAATTTAACTCTACTGTATTCTGGGACTTTAAACTCCTCAGCTACCACAAAAAAAAAAAAATTAATATATATATATATATATATATATATATATATATATATATATATATATATATACACACACACACACACACACACACACACACATACATACACACATGTGTATATATATATATATATATATATATATATATATATATATATATATATATATATATATATATATATATATATATATATATATATATATATATATATATATATACATATACATATATATATATATACACATACATATACACACACACACAATATAACATATTATATCTATATCAGTCTATTCCTGTGAAATTAGTGAAACAGTTTATTTGATCTGCAATGGAGCAGGGCAACCTCAGTCTAATTTCAGCGGCTTTTCTCACATTCATTTAAAAAAAAAAAGTGAACCAAATCTGGAAACTCTTCAAAATAGTGGTCAGTAAATCACTGGCACTAAGTGACAGTTACAATCCTCCGGATGGTCTTTAGAAAACTACCAGGCAGAGGATGGAGGCAACTTGTTACAGTCACAGCCTACAAATGCTCGTTAAAGTCACCACGAGTGTTGTAACTGTATTTGTTAAAGTGATTTGCAGCCGACTATCCCTTCTACACAATTGGTATCACTACACTGAGGGCCGATTTTAATTTATCGGTGAAAAATGCCACCACAATCCATTATCCTATTTACCAAAATCATTCAATTTCTTCTTTTTGGGAGGTAAGCTTGGAGTTGTATAACTTTCCCTTTTCCCATCCTAACATAACTAAGCAAAAGTAGTAATCCACTAAAACACCAATTTATTTTTGGAATCAACTGTATATACACAGAATTGTCCAAGAAACACAGTAAGAATCATTTTATTGAGTATTCATCAAAACATCAAGTTTGCTGCATAAATTAAAGCCTTTAGCAAAATGGTGGTCATCTGCATACACTCACCGACTCCTTGTTGGGGGACATGAATCAAGTCTTAAAAAAATGAACATAGTAAATCAAACCAAAAATTATACATTTATTATGTTATTTGTGTTTGATTTGCTATGTCATTTTGAATAAGAGTGGATTCATATACTCCTTCAGAGGTCTTGTTGGGTTTGTATGGGGGGAGTTGTAGCCATCTATTCCCCTTTTTTGGACTGTTTATGATCTGGGTCCCTTGGAATGCTCTCACGTTGTGAGATTTTGGATGGCTGTTTTTATATGTGCTGGCACTCTTTCCTCACTCACCATGCTCTCTCCCTTTTGCCCGATACTTGATACTTCCAGGTTGATGGCGGTTGCGCCAGATGTGACGTCAGGCCACTCTTTGGCGCTTCCACCTTCCCCCGCTAGCAGAAGTTATGTGAGCCACTGCTGGTCCCTCCATTTGAGTTTGAGTGTTCTCCCCAACGTTGAATTGAAGTGTGTGTGGGGGGGTCATGGTTGGAGGCTATTTGATGAGCCTCCTAGTTTGCCCAGTTGCTTCATTTTATGCTTCTCATTACTGCCTCAATTTGGACTGCCTAATGTATAGCAGCTGATCTCCCTTGCTTGCACTATTTAAGCTGTGCTTTGATACACTTCCATTGCTGCTATTGCCAGGATCTGTTTGGTTTCACCAAGGTGTTCCTGTAAGTGCAAGCCCTTGGCTTTGTGGCTGACTAGCAAAAGGTATCTTAAACAGCTGCTTCATTTTTGACTTTTGATTTGTTTTTTAGATTTTATTTTATGTTTTTGCTTTGGTTTGAGATTTTTTTCATGTTAGTGACTGGTTTTGAATTTTTTTTCCCCGACATATTGGTGTTATATCTTTCACTTGGATGTTATAAGTTACACTGAATAAATACAGCTGGATAAAACAAACTTACTATCTTCATTTCAGGCTGCAAAGCAACAAAATTTGATTTGGGGGGGGGGGGGGTAATTATTTTCTATACCTATTGTACAACATTGATTTTGTGTCATTAAATGGCTAAGAACTTGGTAGTGTTAGCTTTGTGATGGTAATAATTTTTCATATTACTACTGGCACTTGGACATATATTGGGACTGAGATGTATAAATTTTTTTTTTTTTAAACCTCCTGATGAAGATTAGGAGTTGAAACACATTGAGGTTTCTCAGACTGATATTGGAGACATCTTCATTGATGGATGCTGTAATCATTGATGCATTTGTAAAATGTCATATGAATGGTAACATTTTAAGCTGTGTTAATAAAAAAAAAAACGAATCTTTTTGAATACTTTTTTTCATGGTTATTTGGTACCTATACAAAAGTCTCATTCCACATTTGTTAATTTTCCATTAGGGGTGAGGTATCCTTTTATATCCTTGGTTTGGTCTAAGCAACCAGTTTACAATACCTGGCCCTACCTGATGCACAAAAACACTGATCTGGGTGGTGGTGCGGTTCTAATTGGTCATGTGCTTAAACTCTAATAATCTTTTTAAACAGTTTTCATGAGTATTTGATGACTATTCTGGTAGCTTTCAATTACACACATACACCGGGGAGATGTACTCCTTCATATATGAAAAGAACTGCTTTTTGCTTAGTAGCCCAAAGTGGAACTGAACTCAAAAAAGGAAGATTTGCTACGTTACAATTCTAGATGTTCCTTATAAAAGAATTCCAGGTATGGCATTTTTGTGTTGGTCCAGCTTGGAGGGTTTAGCCACTAGGCTGGGTGCCATTCAGAGAATGCTTTGTGTTTTTCTAATGAGAAAGCATGCTCTGATTGGAGGAGGCAGAGACTTAAGTTAAAGGCCCTACCTCTCTACCTGGTCCAATGCTTTGCACACATTGAGAAAAAGTAAAGCACTCTGAATGGCGATGCCACCGAGGAGCCGACCTGTGTTCACACTGCAGCAGTTTGATAAAGGATTTGGAAGCAAGTGGAAATCATTGCAGTAGCTGTGTCTACTGCAGTAATTTCCAGCTTCTAGAAGGATCCCACGGGTATGCTACCGTATATACTCGAGTATAGGCCGACCCGAATATAAGCCGAGGCCCCCAATTTACCCCCAAAAAACTGGAAAACTTATTGACTCGTGTATAAGCCGAGGGTGAGACATGGCTGTCCATCCCTGTGTGTCCGTCCATCCCTGTGTGTGTGTCCGTCCATCCATCCCTGTGTGTGTGTCCATCCATCCATCCATCCCTGTGTGTCCGTCCATCCATCCCTGTGTGTGTGTGTGTGTGTGTGTGTGTGTGTGTATTCATCCATCCATCCCTGTGTGTGTGTGTGTGTGTATCCATCCATCCGTGTGTGTGTGTGTGTGTGTGTGTGTGTGTGTGTGTGTGTGTGTGTGTGTGTGTAGCCTTGTGTGTGTGTCCAGCCTACCTGTGTCCCAAGCCTCCGTCCCGAGCCTCCTCTGTCCCGTGCCTTCCGGTGTCCCGTGCCTCCTCTGTCCCGTGCCTCCTCTGTCCCGTGCCTCCTCTGTCCCGTGCCTCCTCTGTCCCGTGCCTCCTCTGTCCCGTGCCTCCTCCGTCCCGTGTCGTGCCGATGGATCGCCGCTCTTCTCGGCGGCCATTCTACGATTCAAAAGCTGCGCCTCCGTCCTCCGCCTGTGACAGGCGGAACACTCAATTTCCCAGCAGCCTGTGTTCCGCCTATCACGGACATCCTCTCATACTCGTCCGTAGTATGAGAATGAACGGATGTCCGTGATAGGCGGAACACTGACTGCTGGGAAATTCAGTGTTCCGCCTATCACAGGCGGAGGCGGAGAAGGAGGCGCGGCTTTTGAATTTTAATGTCCGCCGTCTGTCTGCTCGATACGCTGATCGAGCAGTCAGACAGCGGTGACTCGAGTATAAGCCGAGGGGGCACTTTCAGCCTCAAAAAAGAGGCTGAAAATCTCGGCTTATACTCGAGTATATACGGTATATGCATGGTTACATTGGTCCAAATATGTACTATAAAGCAATCGAGCAGACTAGTAGATTTCTGACAAAAAAAAATGCACAGATAGGATGAAAATAAGAGCATCTTTAGGGAGCGAGTCCTGTCAAGTGGCTTGACTGAAGTTCTTATGCCGCGTACACACGATCGGAATTGGTTTTCCCGACGGAATTCCGCTCAAGCTGTCTACACACGGTGACAACACATACGACGGGACTAGAAAAAGGAAGTTCAATAGCCAGTAGCCAATATCTTCCGTCTCGTAGTTGAATCTGAGCATGCGTCATTTTTGGCATGTCGCAATTGCATACACACGATCAGAATTTCCGATAGAAAGTTTTTCCATTGGGAAAATTTAGAACATGCTATAAATTTTTGGCTGGCGGGAATTCGGACAGCTAAATTCCGATGAAGCATACACACGGTCACATTTTCCGATGAAAAGCTCTCATGGGTCTTTTTCTGGCCGGAAATCCGATCGTGTGTACGCGGCATTAGGTAGAGAAGGTGATGCTACAAAACCTTCTATTCAACAGGACTATATGGCACAGCAAGCTAATAAAAAGCACTCCAGCTTTAGGGTAATCACTAGAAGCGTGTATTCACTGAAATTACTATCCAAGCAGCGATGACACACAAATGTAAAAAGGAGCCAAGGAACACAGGCATCCAATGAGAACAATAAAAACACCACTGAGATTTTGAGCTGGCATTTGTTTTAATTATGTCAGCACCCTGCATCCTGGGATCCAGTCATTATTAAAATGTCTGAAGGCAGAACTGATGCTCTTACTGTATTCTTTATTTTATAAACTCAAAAGACGACGCAAATAAGATAGCTGGCTGTGATGGATAATGTAGGGTTCTTTAGGAATGCTAACATACAGGGGGCAGCAAGCAAAATGTAAGCATTTCTCAAGAAAAATTAAAAAATTATTATTCAATAGAATGTAAAAGCAATGTATACAAAACGAAGCATAAAATCGGTCTGAAAAGGTAGAGTAGAAGTTAAAGTAAAGCTGTATTGGGGGTGGCCCCTGATTCAAAGCCTACCATCGTAAAGTGGTTTTAATCCTCAAACCTGAAATATGAAAGCATATCCCTTTACAGTGTGTACTTATCTCAGTTAAGAGCATTAAATGTAATTTCTGTCTGACGCTCCATTCCTCTGCTATCTGCATGAATCACTTCTAACAAGTTTTATGGAAAGAAAAAAAAAAAGTGACATGGGAGGGATCCCCAGGTGATTGACAGCCTCAGCTCTGCTCCTGTGAGGTGTGTGTGCGTTTGTGTGTGTGTGTTCCTTCCCTCCAATCGGCTCTCAGTTCACTGAGCTTTGCGGAGTGTAACTTCAGATTTCCACATCCTTGTTGAACTCTCAGACAAGTGTTAGAATTCAGCACTTTGGAGGGCTGCAAATAAACATATAAAACTTATATAGGAGGATGTGTTTCTGTATCACCTAAGGCCAGTAATTTCAATGGGTATACAAGAGGGTTTACAACGACTTTAATGACCACAGATTCTGTGGATACACTCTGTTCCAACTCTCCCTGCCCTCCACACCCCATTATAGGGACATCAAATTAAATTGCCAGCCTTTCTGCTCTGCCCACCATGAAAACACTAAGGTCCCTTTCACATGGGTGCCCTTGTCAGGTACGCCTGTCCATTTTTCAGGCGGCCCTGATCAGACCCTCCATTTCCTCTATGGGTAGCTGGATGTAAATAGACTTGTGTCTGTTTACACCTGGTTACTTCCAATCGAATTCAGCAAAATAAGATGGCAGGAGGTTCAGTTTCCCTCCATCTGGTTGGATTGGAATGACAGTCATGTGTAAACGGACATCTGGTCCATGAACATCTGACTGTCCATAGAGGAGAGCAGGCTCTGTACATGACCACTCTGCAGGGCATAGACTTGCCATCCAATTCTGAGCAAGCAGATTGCAGCCGGAGTCTACCCTTTATGAAAGGGGCATAAAGAGGGAAGAGACAAACCAAAATAAGAACCACAGAATCTACAGCTTAAGGACCCTTTCACACGGGGCAGACTTTGCCTGCGATCCACTTGCTTAGCGGGGGATTTGTCTATTGATCGCCCACTAAACTAGTGGATGACCAGTCCATGCCCTCTCTACCTATGCAGGGAGAACACAGGCACAGCCCGCTCTCCTCTATGGATATTCTATCCAGCCAGAAGGGGGGACTCCTTTCCATTTGTTTTTGCTGGATCAGAGGTAGCCAGGTGTAACTAGACACAAGTCTGTTTACATTTGGCTACCCATAAAAGGAGGAGAATGGAGGGTCAATTCCGGTCTGCCTGAAAAACAGACAGACCAACCCCCAAAAGGCCGCCTGTGTGATAGGTGCCTTGTGCTTTTGAGCATCGGAAGATGCAAACAGGTGCCTAGAAGTGTTGGCTCTGTGGATCAAAAGGGGACTTTGGCAGACAAGAACATCTCGAGGTATCCAATGTACTGGGTATCCCTAATATTTTGCATACAAAAAAAAATTCCTGATCGGGTATTATTGGTGAATTAGCCGTTTCACACACAAACGATTATTACGCCTTTTATATATTTTTTTCCAAAAAGACTATTCTGAGCTGGACCCACTATAACCACCTGACGTCAATTGATTAATAATGGTCTACACTTAAAAAAAGCTCACCTTTGAGCTATGAAAACAACCTCTCCTCGTTGACAAATTATGGAATAGATGACCATCTAGTCCTCTTACCTTAGCGCCTTTGATCTCAGGAACTTAAGTCTAGTGCTGATGTTTTTCTTCCCTGCATGACTCGGTGACCCAATACATGTTTTGTACGTTATATTTTTTGCTATAAAACAGATCTAAGTTGTATTTTCATGCATGCATACATTATATGAGAGACTTTGGAGGCACAGCTTGGTTTTGTGTGCGGTTGTAACCTTTATTGTTTGTTGGTTATGTAAAATCTCAAACATATTTTTGATTTTTTTTTTTATTTAAAAACACATTTCAAAAAAGGAAAAAAAAAATCAATCTACAAAAATCTATACATTTACATTACTCTAAAAATACCTGGCAAGTGTCTGACTTTAAAATTTAAAAGATACCCGGGCTCCGGAAGGAACGTTTTAGTGAGGGATGCAGATGGCTATATTTACAATGCATACAAGCTCAAAGCTGAACTGCAAACTCCCTTGCAACTTAAATGAAGGGTATTTCACAGACAACAGTCTCTGCTATAAGGTGCTTACAATCCAGCATACAAAAGCATAAGACCTATGAAATCTTGCAACTGGATAATGCCAAATAAAGAGATTATTATAATAGGATTGCAGTCACATGGTTTGGGAGTTCAGGATGTGCACCCATTTAAATGATAGAAGGTAGGTAATTAGGCTTCTGTAGTCAGGAGATTAGCGGCTGGTTAAATGGGTAAATTAAACCTAAAGAGGGTGCACGGGACGACTTTGCTTTTTTTCTTTTCCTTTTTCATTCCAGAACAATGTCTCAGTAAAAAGTTGGAGTTTTTATCTGAAGACACAGCATCTAGTGGTGTTAAAAGAACAGCTCTAGTGTAAATACAAAAACAAAAAAAAACCACAAGCCACACAACTATTTTATTCTATGTAGAGGTTGGTTGTATTGCATATTGTACACGGATTGCTGTGGTCTTCTGGATACCATGCCAAGCAGCTGCCTTCCTGTATCGTAAATATCAGGGGTTTGCTCACATGGCATGGCTGTCATTAAGAGAATACCTTACTTTTTTCTACAACCACTTAAAAAAAGCTGGAAATTTTTTTGCAATTTAGCACTGAGCTACTTTAACTGGTAATTGTGCGGTCATGCAACGCTGTACCCAAACAATATTTGGGTACAGCATTGAAAAATATAACTTTTTTCCCCACATATAGAGCTTTTTCTAATAAAGGTTTTACTTTCCATTGTAAAACATATCCAATAAAAATATAAAAGAATTAAAAAAAAAAAAAATTTCTTCATGCATTTAGACCAAAATGTATACTGCTACAAAAAAAAAAAAAAAAAATCCCAATGTGTATATTGATTGGTTTGCGTGTAAGGTATAACGTCTACAATCTATAAGATATATATTGGAATTTTAGTGAATTTCTTTTTTTATACTAGTAATGGTGGTCATCAGCAACTTATAGCGGGACTGCGATAGTATGGCGGGCAATCTGACAACTACCTGACACCGTGAGAGCTAACTGCCACTGATATCTCCAGTGACACTAAGGCCTGGTGTACTGTACACTGCTGTTGGTAAACAGACGTTTAGGAGCAGTTGGGCATTTTTTTTTTTAACTGCTCCTGAACTCTCTTCTATGTCATCTTATCAGTACATTTACACAGGGTCGTTTAGAGGCTTTGGAACCCCCAAAAAATGCGTTCAGAAGCTGTTTTTAGAGGCAGTTCAAGCTTCAAATGTTTTAGTCTAGAAGCGTTTTTAAAGGGGAATATTTTATTACTTTTGAGCCTGGAAAATGCTAAAAAACACACCAAAAACTCAATTATCACTGCCTTCAAGCTTGATATACCATGTGATATTCCTCTCATCTGCCAATTATGCTGCCAATACACAATTTGCATTACTTGACGCTGAAGTTGAGTCACCAACAGACGTTCCCCTGATGGCACACTTTTCCTCATGTTGGTGTCCATGCCAACTAGATGGGGGTCTAACTTTTTCCAAGAGAAAGTCAAAAGTGGCAATTTACATGCGTGTAAAATGAAATCATTTCTCTGGGTAATTATGCAGCTGAACATGCATATTAGAAAATTATCCTGTGGACATGCGTTGAGCCATCAGTGGATGTGTCCAGTAGCGACGTACTCTGGTCCTCTCACACAATTTTCTACATCTTTGGAGCCTCTGCAAAAGCAACATCAGGAGCATTTCCTCACACATGCTCATCATGGGATCCGTATTAACAAACCAAGCAAAATATAACAGCTAGCTACAAGCACACGGCTTTCTCAGCTGCTACTCACACTGTTCTCACAGAATGGCTAAAATAGTTAATAAATGCTTGTTTTTAGTGCAAATAATTTGGGAGGGTCTCCTGAGGTTCTCTTTAGTAAACGCTTCTGAATGCAAAGATGGCTTGTAAACGCTGATAAACACGTGTTTTTAAATGTGGATTACTAGCTGTGATGTTCCAGCGTTCAGGAGAGGTTGAGAAACATCCCGTGTACATGAAGCCCAATACAGTGATCAGTGCTAATAATATACACCGACACTAATAATGACACTGGCTGGGAAGGGGTTAACATCTGGGGCAAAGGGTTAAATATGGGCCTAACTATAGGTAAAGTGTTTACTGTGTGGTGCTTTTACTAAAGGATGTGGCAGTTTTATTCCACGTTTCCCACGGAAACAAAAACATTCACATGTCCATCACCAGAAGAGAGCTTTGTGTTATTTACATACACAAAGCTCCCTCCCGTCACTTGCTCTGACAATCGGGAGGTCCCAGCCATAAATCTTTGGCCGGGAACCAGTGATCCGCATGTGTTGGAGACGGTCACTGCACAGTCGAGTGGGCGACCCCCTACCAGGAAATGCACAATCAAGTACAGTGAATACACACATGTGACTGTGCGCAGCCGGCCCGCACTGTAGCAGTAAAACTACAGTGTGCAGTCAGCAAGTGGTTAAAGCAAGGTGTTTACTGATTGGATGAAGTGAAGCCTGTGACATCTCCACCTCCTTTAATCAGAGAACACTAGAAAATTTGGGAATACAATCATTGAGAAACCTGAAAAGTGTTCTCTGAATGGTGGCCATACCGAGCAAGCAACTTACTGTGGTCAATATGCAGCAGGGCAGCCAATTGGCTTGGGATCCGGAAGACTGACGATCACTGTATTAGCAAGGACTACTACACCAATTCCCAATTTTCACATGTATGAAATATGTATCAATACATTGGTTCAAGCTGGAGCAATGTTATTATGAAATACAAACCATACCTGGAGATCAGCTTTAAAGTGGAACTACACTGCATCTGAGCACCAAAAGCGCTATTTATTTTTTATATTCAAAGCAAACTCGCCCATCCTTCTACGTCTCTATGCACGATTTACTTTTGAGAAATAACATTGAAAAGCAACCCCTAGAATTTCTGGCCATCTTGAATAATGACAGATGATTCATGTAGCATTTCCAGGCATCCATCTGTCCTTAGCTCAGGACATACAGGCAGGAGGGTGTGCTTAGCTGAGAAAGTTCCTCCTCCCCTCCCAAAGACTCATGGGATGAATGACATAAATTGCCTAAGCAAGAAACCAGGAAATAACTGGAGAAATGTAAAAAAAAAAAAAAAAAGAAGGTTTACATAAGCAACATAGGTAATAAAAATAGTCATTGTTGATTGAGAAGTGAAGCTCCACTTTGAAGAATATTTTAGGCAATACCACAGTAAAGACCAAGCACAATCAAATGACCATCCAGCATTGTGCTGCAGATAGTTTCCCTATGCTACACTGAAACTTCCTGCTGAGAAACCCAGAGCCCACTTGTTACCATAGGAATTAAAATGCAGGCTCAGTGTACGCTCTAAGTACTGGGCGGACCCACCAACAAGGCCAAACACCACCAACTTAGATGTTGAAATTCTTAATGGGGCGTCCAAGGTTCTTTCAGGGAAAGTTAAAGTGCAACTCCAGGAAGCTTAGAAATTATCCCTTGCTGTGGATCCCAAGGTAAGGGTCAACTGTTCATTTAGGTCTTGGGGACTTGTTAAAAGTAGGATTTACTTATCTGAGCCTTTAAAGCGGAGGTCCACCCTAAAATGGACCTCCGCTCATCGGAATCCCCCCCCCTCCGGCGCCACAATCGGCACCTTTCAGGGGGGAGGGGGGTGCAGGTACCTGGATAATCCAGGTAACTGCACCCACTTCCGGGCTAGCTCTCTGCGGAACGAGCGTAGGTTACGCCCCCGTTCCGCAAGCGCCCGCCCCCTTCAGCAAGTGCCCCGCTGCCTGCTGGGTAACACACAGCTCCCAGAGGCAGCGGGGACCGTTCGGATTGCGCCGCGCGGCTCGCGCATGCGCAGTAGGGAACCGGGAAATGAAGCCGAAAGGCTCCATTTCCTGATTCCCATACCCAAGATGGCGGCGGGACCCGGCAGCCGAGCGAGCGATCGGCTTCGGGTGCCGACATCGCGGGCGCGCTGGACAGGTAAGTGTCACTATTTAAAAGTCAGCAGCTGCAGTATTTGTAGCTGCTGGCTTTTAAAAAAAAAAAAAAAAAAAAAACGCGGAGTCCCGGTGGACTCCCGCTTTAAGCTGCAAGACAAGTCCCCACAGCATTTTCTCCCCTACGCTCCCAGCAGGATAAAATGCTGACGATGTCTAAAGCAGCGTTTCTCAACTACAGTCCTCAAGGCGCCTCAACAAGTCATGTTTTAAGGCTTTCCAATATTTTGCCCAGGTGATTTGATCAGTTTTACTGCCTTAGTAATAGCAGTTTCATCTGAGGGAAATCCTGACCTGTTGGGGCGCCTTGATGACTGGAGGACGCTGCTTTAGACACCAGTACTTTATACGGCTGGAGCGTAGGGGAGAAAATGCTGTGGGGATTTTTCTTGCAGCTTAGAGGATTAGGTAAGTAAATCTACTTTAACAAGTCCTCACAGCATTTTCTCCTCCCCTACGTGCCTGCCATATAAATTACTGATGTTTAAAGCAGAATTTCTCAACTCCAGTCCTCAAGGGCACCAACAGGTCAGGTTTTCAGGATTTCCCTCAGATGAAACGGCTGTGGTAATTACTAAGGCAGTGAAACTTATCAAATCACCTGTGCAAAATATCGGAAAGCCTGAAGACCTGACCCATTGGGGCGCCTTGAGGACTAGAGTTGAGAAACACTGGTCTAAAGCAATGCAGAGTCCATAGGCCCTGCACTGGATGTGACAACAAGGTAAAAAGTACACCACTGGAGTGGGGGAAAGCGCCATCTGCCAGGAGAGTGGAGGATCAGGTAAGCTAAAGTGCTTAATTGACCGACCACCTACCTACAAGCTGACATAGTGGCCACTTGTGTTTATACAGATTGTTGCTGCAGTGCCTTGGTGCTGCACTCTGTGTAAATTATATCATGTTTGACAGGCACCTGAACGCTCTTATGTGAATAGGGACTTTTTAAGAGTATAGGATTTCGTCTGCTGAGCGTTTAGGAGCTTCAAGCTACAAAATGTTCAGGTGTGAAGTGGCTCGACTATATGGCTACCCTTTGACGCCTGCATTGAGCCTGAAATTGTGGAAGGAGGAGTGAGCAGAGGACTAATGGAGGATAATACCTTTAGATCAAATTTTCATTATATGACAAACCAGCAAATCTCCAAAGAAATACTTTTTTTTTTTTTATAACTTTTTTTGGTGTACCACTTACCTCTACATCAGAAACCTTCATGCGTGTTCCTTCTTTACCAACAAATATATCATCAATGTCCACCAAAACATATCGATCAAGAGTGAGGCAGAGGCGCTTGCCAGTTAAGTAAGCAATAGCATCTACAAAAATAAGTTTATGGAGCCAAAAATTAAGATTGTTGCCAAATAATACACGTTGAATTCCGTCATGAAGACCCAAGTCCTGTACAACGGTGGCATGAAGTGCTTTGTGTGTAGCAAGGTGAGGAATTGATTCAGCAGACTTGGTGCTAGCCAGCAGTACAGGTTCATACGTGCTATGGTTAGACTGGAACACTGTCCAGTCATCTCCAGGAAGAGGACCTTGCTCCACCTCATTAGCTCTAGTAACATACAGAAGTGGAGCATTGGGGTTAATGTGGTAGTCCCTCAATCCCAAATTGGAATGTAGGAAGAGTGGGAAACCTTTCAGTTGTGCACTTAGCAAGCTGTTCTCATTCGCTTTGAAGAACCCAATGATGCCAACACCATATTCCACACAATATTTGTCCAGAAGCTCCCGGTTCCAAGCATCTAAATTTACATATTTCAAAATATTCTCATAGATGATCAGAGCATAACGGCCCCGATCTTTATCGGTCAAAGTTGGCATATCCCCTTTCCCTGGAGCAATTTCTGTCCTGTACCTAAATCTGCCAGATTCCAAGATGGCAACAATCTCCTGTCCAAGTTGGGAGTATATGCTCTCAACAAATACAAGCACTACGGGTTCAGTACGGGAGGTGTCCACAGATTTGGCTATCCGCCAGCTAGCTTGGGGCTGAAGCACAATTCTTTGCTGGCTGCTGCAGTCACTGAAAGGTAGAGGGGGAGGCTCCTTAATTTTAGGGCTGTTGGTGACATAGTAGGCCAAGAAGCACATAGAGGCTAAGCTGAACGCAATCAACAGTAGGATCAAGCGGTGTAGTTCCAGCTGTCGCATGTGACGAACCAGTTTCCAGAGATGAATCATGGTGAGGTCAAACACCCCACCTGCTTCCAGCATTCACCTAAATTTCTTTAGCACTGTCCTCTGGCTGTGCAATGCCAATATGTGGAGTCCCTCAGGAGAGCAGTAGCAACAGCACAGTAAAAGGCAGTAAAAGCAGGACGCGAAGAGGTGAAATCGCCTCCAGCCTGCCATTTATGTCAGGTTACCATGGCCTCCAATTCCCATTGCTTCTTTGCACTCCGATCTGGGCTCCTTAACAGATTGCCACCGCAGAATTACATCCCAATCGCTTCTCACATCTCTCTTCCTCTTCTGCTGCCAAGGAGCTGCTTCTGAAGAATAACTCCCTCCCCAAGTCTAATCCAGACGTTTAATCTTCGCCGTTAGGCTGTATCCTAGAATTGGACAAAACAAAAAACATTGTCATAAAAAGACTGCTTAACAGGAGAATTAGAACAGTTCATGCTTAAAAGGAGAATAAAAAAAATTGTGCATTAACTGTTTACATGTAGACAACAGAACATTCATAGCCTCTGTCCCATTACCCTTCTGTAGTAGCAGTAAAATGGCAATATTTGCCTATAACTGAGTAAACTTAACGAAAGAACAAGGATCTTTCACCCCAGATAACAGACCTTTAAAAACATTAAACTCGTCTTTTTCCAGCCAAAAGGAAAATATAGCACATTAGCTATTAGCATATATATCTTAAAATATACAGCATTTGAACTGTAAAGTTCAGAGTTGCTACACATATTCATTATGGGTACAATACTATACCAAATTCCTAAAAACAATACTAGGATACAAAAAAGATCGAATACGTGTAATTAAAGCACACCTGTCACACGATGATGATAGGCAAAGTATTTATGCATCTGAACAGCAAACAAGTACCCTGAAGCCTAGTACACACTTCGTTTTTTTCATTTAACCCAAAAAATAAACTGAATAGCTCAGGAGGAGCCACTGTACTAACTATGCGATGTTAGTACAGCGATCTCCCACGCTGAATTATTCTGTTCTGACAGGGGGGTGCCCCCCCCCCCCAGAACACACCTAAGAGCGCTGATCAGATGCCAAATCGGCAGACCATTTTTCAGTCATGTCCCGCCAGCTTCTGTCGGACTGGCTGCCGTACACACAGCTCGAATGTCGACCAGTTTATTGAACTGGCCCGATGCCGCTCGACATTAGGCCCTTTCACATGTGGTAAACTCCGCTCTGATCAGCTCACAGATCCCCTGCTAATTTGGAGCAGAGTGGGCAGATGACACATCCATGTCTCTTTCTGCGAAGCAGAGACACAGACAGAGCCCACCCAGTACTCCGATCTGTCTAAATGCAAGAGAACAGATTCCCTTCGTTTTTTGGTAGACCGGATGAGACCCAGAGGTAGTCGGGTGTAAAACAGACCCATGTCAGTTTACACCCATCTTTCCATAGGGATGCATGGACCTTCTAATTGGGTTTGCCTGAAACACTGAAGGGTGGGCCTGATCAGAAAGCTCCCTGTGAAAAGGTGCCTTGAAGCCATATTTACACTTAAATGTTCTGGAGGGTTGGAATGAGGGTAACCAGCAGACCTACAGCAAAATGCACTTGGCTCAGTGCCCAAAAAGGGTACATGAGACACTTTGGAGTGTTTTTTGCACTCAAGGCAGCCCATTTAAGTGAACTGGCTGCCCTATACTGTAGGGTAACAAAAAATGATGTGCAGCCTACATCTTATATTTGGAGAGCCCATCATGTTCTTAAAATATTACTGCATAACTGGCGTTAGGGCTGCATTTTTTATTTTTTTTTTGCTCCAGGATTGTTTCCCCCTAGGACACATATTACGGTATGCGGTTTTCAGAAATGCATAATTAATGTCCAATTCACCAAACCCTACATAGCCTTGTCCATTAGACATTAGAAAGTGAACTTCAATCAGTACTACTCAAACACAAAATTGCAGATATAAATTCAGTATGTACAAATAGACCCCCAATGTGATTTAAAGAGAACCGGTGCTTTGACCATGGAGGGGCCTTCGCTTTGCTTCCCCAGCTGATTCAAAAGCTGGAAATAAAGAGATCACAAATCAGCATTGGTATTCAGGGACTGGCCAGTCATTAACTTCACATTTGGGGAGGGGAGGTGGATGGATTTCTCAGCCCTATGCAAGCAGCAAGTCATGACGTCATCAGTCACCTTGTGATGGCCAATCAAAGCAATCACAAATGTAAACCCTGATCTGTTTACATTTAAGAGCCCTGCCCCTTCCCTCACAAAGGAAGGTGAATGAGGAGTATTAACCACTTACGCCATGTTACGCCAAGTAAAGTCATACCCAACATTTCACGCTGGTGACAAACTTTTACCCTTAAAAATCTCCATAGGTGACATTTAAAAGATTCTACAGGTTGCATGTTTAGAGTAACAGAGGAGGTCTAGGGCTAGAATTATTGCTCTTACTCCACTGATCGCGGTGATAACTCACATGTGTTTTTTGAACACCGGTTTCATATGCGGGCGCTACTCACATACGTGTTAGCTTCTGCTCGTCGGGATGGGGTGCGTTTAAAAAAATGTTTTCTCTCATTTAATTTTACCTTTTATTTTTACACTTTTTTTATTTATTTTTTATATAAAGAAGTTTTTTTTATTGTAAACATCCATTCTAATAGAAAAAAAAGCATGACAGGACCTCTTAAATATGAGATCTGGGGTCAAAAAGACTTCAGATCTCATATTTACAAAAAATAAATAAAAATAAAATAAAAATGGCCCATTTTGATGTCCCTTCTGCCCTGCATTGATAAGGAGATAGATGGGGACCCCCTCTCACGCTGCTGATAAAAGTAAACTGGTGGCAAATCCGCCACAGAGACCACTTTTACCTTGAAGCGGACCGCCCGCTGAAGAGGATACCGGGGTTATGGCAGCCAGTTGCTGCCATAACATGGATATTCCTCTTGAAAAGTACTGATGTGCAATGATGGTGGGTGATCTGGAAGTGCTTAATGAAAATTTATTGAAAGGTAGGAAAGGTTTCTCTGCTCGCAGCCTTCAGGGACACGTCACAGTCTCAGAAGGCTGAGTCACAAAGTGCAGCTTGCACATGCACAGTGGCCGTAAGGAGTCACAGCCAGCTTCCCACAGTAAACATGGCGGTTAGGGGGACCCGGAGATTTGTCAGGAACAGCTCCGGATCTCTGGACTGGTACATTTTATAAAAGTCAGCAGTTACAGTATTTACAGCTGCTGACTTAATTTTTTCCTTTATTAGGTGAAGATACTCTAAGGTTTTACATCATTTGTAGGATTTTATTTTACTTTTTTAACCCTTTTTGCCCATCTTCCTCTCCTGTGCATCTCATCTCCATCCTGTCACTACATGTATATTACTGATTTAGGAAGTAAGGGAATTTTTTTTATTCATTTTTTTTGCAAAAATTTTAAACTAATGGAATTTCTCTAAACCCATACTGCATACAACATGGGATTCCCATGCAATACTGTTAAGAAGTAAACTAATGGTAAAAAGCATGTTTGTGCAGTCCAAACTAAGACTTTTCATTACAGATGCCTTGCATTTCCTTACATGCCCTATAGACCTGGCGGTCTTCATTTTACCTTGGACAGAAACAAACTATTTCCTGAAAGAAGCATAGCGTGAAGTCAATTGGATTCATATGGCCGTGGAATCACACAGCAAATGCTCAACATCTGGCTAAAAGTTGTATTAACACTGCACGTGATGGAACATTCAGATGAAAAAAAAAAAAAAAAAGTGTTGTACTTTCCAGCCAAAATTTGAGTCCCATCTGCTTAGGGAAATATGTGTTCAGCAGAATTGTTGGAATGAATTTCCCACACTGATCATGGAATGGTGATGTCAGCACTTGCAGCACTCACTTTGCCCAGTTCGGGAGATGTTTCAATGTAGTGGTGTTTGTGGTGGGATTGTTTCCCTCCAGAGAAACCTCTCCAACACAGTCCTGATGGGAAGTTCGGATTTTTAACGTGAAGCAGTTCATTTTGAAGTGTTCGTTGAAATGAATCGATTCTTCGATTCACTTGCTGAGTCTGCTGACAAGCAAGCGAACCAAAGCTTTGGATCTGACTCAACCTTATTAAAATGATCCGAATCAGAGTACACTGATTCACAGAAGGTTGACAGATCCTTGTTAAGTAAAAAAAATAAAAATAAAAAATTACAAGTGATAAAAAAAAAAAAAAAAAAAAAAAAACATTCCCACGACCCCGATAAGGCTCAGTTCACACAGGGGCGACACGACTTCAGGACGACTTTGTGAGGCAACTTGGAGACGACTTGAACAAGACTTTTAGACACGATCTGGGGCGACTTACAAGTCGCCCCAGACCAGGCGACTTTTGCCGTGGCCAATCAGAGAATGAGCTCTGAAGGGGGAACTCCACGCCCAAAAATTTGGCGTGGGTTCCCCCTCCGAGAGCATACCAGGCCCTTAGGTCTGGTATGGATTCCAAGGGGAACCCCCTACGCCGAAAAAACGGCGTGGGGGGTCCCCCCCAGATCCACACCAGACCCTTATCCGAGCACGCTACCCGGCTGGCCAGGAAAAGGGGTGGGGACGAGCGGCCCCCCCCTCCTGAGCCGTACCAGGCCGCGTGCCCTCAACATGGGGGAATGCCTTGGGGGAGGGGGGGCGTGCGGCCCCCCCACCCCAAAGCACCTTGTCCCCATGTTGATGAGGACAAGGGCCTCTTCCCGACAACCCTGGCCGTTGGTTGTCGGGGTCTGCGGGCAGGGGGCTTATCGGAATCCGGGAGCCCCCTTTAATAAGGGGGCCCCCGGATACCGGCCCCCCACCCTATGTGAATGAGTATGGGGTACAATGTACCCCTACCCATTCACCTGTAAAATAAAAGTACAAAAAAACACAACACACGAGATAAAATACTTTATTGCACAGCTCCGGGGGTCTTCCGTCTTCAGGGGTCTTCTCGCCGGACTCCTCCACTATCTTCTTGTAGCTCTTTTGCTAGCGGAGGAGTCCGGCTTTCTTCCTCGCCGCCGGCCTCTTCTTCCGACTTCGGGGGTCTTGTCCCCCTCTTCGGTTCTTCTGCCGGGCCACCACGCCTTCTTATAGCTCTTTTACAGGCGGTGGCCCGGTCTTCTGTCGCAGCCGCCTTCCGTTCTTCTTCTCCAGGAGATGTTGACTCGACGATCTCTCCGACCGCAATGCCAGGGACGCGCTGCGCTGCCACTTATATAGGGACAAGGGGCAGTGTTACATGGGTTGATGTCACATGGGTTGATGTCACATGGGTTGGTCACATGGGTTGGTCACATGGGTTGGTGTCACATGGGTTGGTGTCACATGGCGACAGTCCCAGCATCCTCCGGGACTGTGACATCGTAAGGGGCGGGGTCACCATGTGACATCAACGCACGTGACCAACCCATGTGACATCAACCCATGTGACACTGCCCCTTGTCCCTACACAAGTGGCAGCGCAGCGCGTCCCTGGCATTGCGGCCGGAGAGAGCGTCGAGTCAACATCTCCTGGAGAAGAAGAACGGAAGGCGGCGGCGACAGAAGACCGGGCCACCGCCTGTAAAAGAGCTATAAGAAGGCGCGGTGGCCCGGCAGAAGAACCGAAGAGGGGGACAAGACCCCCGAAGTCGGAAGAAGAGGCCGGCAGCGAGGAAGAAAGCCGGACTCCTCCGCTAGCAAAAGAGCTACAAGAAGATAGCGGAGGAGTCCGGCGAGAAGACCCCCGAAGACGGAAGACCCCCGGAGCTGTGCAATAAAGTATTTTATCTCGTGTGTTGTGTTTTTTTTGTACTTTTATTTTATAGGTGAATGGGTAGGGGTACATTGTACCCCATACTCATTCACATAGGGTGGGGGGCCGGTATCCGGGGGCCCCCTTATTAAAGGGGGCTCCCGGATTCCGATAGGCCCCCGCCCGCAGACCCGACAACCAATGGCCAGGGTTGTCGGGAAGAGGCCCTTGTCCTCATCAACATGGGGACAAGGTGCTTTGGGGTGGTGGGGCCGCACGCCCCCCCTCCCCCAAGGCACCCCCCATGTTGAGGGCACGCGGCCTGGTACGGCTCAGGAGGGGGGGCGCCCGCTCGTCCCCACCCCTTTTCCTGGCCGGCCGGGTAGCGTGCTCGGATAAGGGTCTGGGGGGGGACCCCCACGCCGTTTTTTCGGCGTAGGGGGTTCCCCTTGGAATCCATACCAGACCTAAGGGCCTGGTATGCTCTCGGAGGGGGAACCCACGCCAAATTTTTTTCAGAAATTTGGCGTGGAGTTCCCCCTTCAGAGCTAGTAATTCTGTCAAAGTCTCCTTCGTATAGACAGAGATCCAATTTGGAGGCGACCTCCATTGAAATCAATGGGTACAAGTCGCCTACAAGTCGGATTGAAGTAGTACAGGAACTTCTCTGAAGTCGGAGGCGACTTCAGTAGCGTGCATTAAGACGGCTCTCATTCACTTACATTGATTTTTAAATGTTGTACGACCTGAGGCGACTAGGGGCGACCTGAAGTCGGATCGCAGTCGCCCCTGTGTGAACCGAGCCTAACAGCATTAGGGCTGAAACTACTAATAGATTATGAAAATAGTAATTAATTTCATAATCGATCGGCTAACATAATGGGGTTAAAAAAAAAAAAAAAAAATTAGCCCTTTATAGTATAAAAATAGCAAATCGCTACCGTAAATACCACTTTCACAGTTCTACAGTTTAAAAAAAAATACTGTAAGGGGTTCATTTTTTTAATGCAAAACAGTGCTTTTGTGGTTCAATGTACTTCAATGTAGAAGCTGTAGAAAAGCATGTAATGGCTTTTGCAGCACTGTTCTTCTCCCCCCCCCCCCCCACTGCCACCGACGACGGGGCACTGTTCCACCCCCCCCCCCACTGCCACCGACGGGGCACTGTTCTCCCTCCCCCCCCCCCCCCCCCCACTGCCACCGACGGGGCACTGTTCTTCCCCCCCCCCCCACTGCCACCGACGGGGCACTGTTCTCCCCCCCCCCCCCACTGCCACCGACGGGGCACTGTTCTCTCCCCCCCCCCC
Source organism: Lithobates pipiens (assembly GCF_037356315.1). Taxonomy (NCBI): domain Eukaryota; kingdom Metazoa; phylum Chordata; class Amphibia; order Anura; family Ranidae; genus Lithobates; species Lithobates pipiens. The sequence continues at coordinate 60,707,872 of NW_027507787.1, read as the reverse complement.
CCACTGCCACCGACGGGGCACTGTTCTCCCCCCCCCCACTGCCACCGACGGGGCACTGTTCTTCCCCCCCCCCCCACTGCCACCGACGGGGCACTGTTCTTCCCCCCCCCCCCACTGCCACCGACGGGGCACTGTTCTTCCCCCCCCCCCCCCACTGCCACCGACGGGGCACTGTTCTTCCCCCCCCCACTGCCACCGACGGGGCACTGTTCTTCCCCCCCCCCCACTGCCACCGATGGGGCACTGTTCTCCCCCCCCCCCCACTGACGACGGGGCACTGTTCTCCCCCCCCCCCACTGCCGAGGCACTGTCCCCCCCCCCCCCCCACTGCAACCGACGACGGGGCACTGTTCTCCCTCCCCCCCCCCATTGCCATTGACGACGGGGCAGTGGGACAGGATGGGTGGAAAATTTCCCCCAAGGGTGCAGCCAAACATTAAAAACTGGGTACAGTTTCTAATAATTTTCCCACTCCATCCGTAACAAATGAAACCGTTTTAAAAAGAAGTCAAGCTTTAATAAACAGATTTTTTGTTGTGCAAAAAACAAACCATAGCAGTAAAGGAGCCAAAACACTACATTGGCGCCAACAATACTGACGAATTTCAACAGAGCTGTTGTGATAACGAATGACCTCTGTGTTATATCGCTGGCAGGATAGAAAATGACATCAAATACAGATAGAGATGTGACAGGGACAGCCACCTCTTGCACACCATCCAGCATTATATTTTGTAGAACGCCGATCAATCCAAACCAAAATTCTGTACAGCTCAACCAAAGACAAAAGCAATCTAACACGGAGATTATCGATTTAGTTTAATTACATTGTTAAGCATAAAAAAATATATATATTGCACGATAACTTATGTTTCTTTAGAAGGAATACATGTTTTTGATGCATTCCGGATCAATTATTTCTGCTAATCTTTGTTTACAGTGATGGAAAAAATATCTGTATGGAGAGATGGGGGATTGCTTTTTTTACAATTAAATGCTTTCAGAAGCTAGACTTGGCAAGTTACAATTAAGACTTGCGTTGCCCACGCAGAGCGCAGGCAGCGCACCTGAAAAATATCAGCCACAAAAGCTGTCTCAAACTGAGCTAATGCATTTCAGGCTTGACATCTTAAAACAGATTTATAGCCAAGGTAACTCACAAAATGATCAGGCTGAACATTCAGGCATTATGCCATCACTACTGGCAAGACTCTGTCCTCTCTCAATAAATGTTTTACTAAACAGACAACTGCTGTGTTGCTATGATTTGGTGGTTTGCATAGAGAAAGCAGAAAAATACTGGTCAGGTTTCAGTTTATAGGATAAGTTTGCCTTACAAAAAAAAAAAAAAAGTATTTTTTTTCCTAAGGAGCCTGCAGAGTAGATTGCAGGTGCAATGTCCAGCTCCTGCAGACTGAGGATAGCGCTCTGCCTGTACCTCTGGTATGGGCAGGCAGTTACTAGAGAGCAGGAAGATCAAACTACATGAGAGAGCTCACCAGCACCCTCGCAGTTCATTAAGAACTGCAAGTTGTCAGCCGCAATGGCTGATGGTACTTCTAGACCAGTGATGGCGAACTTTGGCACTCCTGATGTTTTGAAACTACATTTCCCATGATGCTCCACTACACTGCAGAGTGCATGAGCATCATGGGAAATGTAGTTCCAAAACATCTGGGGTGCCAAGGTTCGCCATCACTGTTCTAGACCATTTGCAGGAAACTGAATGAATGACAGCCACGTGGGAGGAGCCCCACACAGCTGCTTTCAAATTTTGACAGTGGGTATGGGGAGAGGATCCCTGCCCGCTGTCATGGGGGAGGGGGTGCATGCTGAACATTTTCAGAAAGGTGAACTTGGCCTTTAATGCGTTAAAAAAAAAAAAAAAAAATGGAAAAATAAATGTAATAAATGTAATTTGCAGGCAAAAAGACAAGCTCTCATAAGATGTAACAATATGGGCTAAGAAATGTGCTTTACTCGTGTTTTATTTTGAGGAAGGCATATTTTAATATAATTGTGCTGGGGACTTTTTCCTATCTGGGTCAGCAGCGTGAATCTGTTCCTGACAAAGGCAAAGCTCTTTATTTGCAGTACAGTTTAGTGCACACAAAATTTTAAAAGAAGAACCCCAGCTTTCTCCCCAACTTGTTCGTAAAGTCCAGCAAAGATTAACGCTTGCAGACAAAGGTTGTGCGTGCTGATCAGTGTGTTCTGGAGAGGGGAGACGTCCTGTCAAAGTACAATAGCACAGCATATGGGATTGCTGCACCAACATTGCTTGTGTTGGTACAGTGATCTGTCAAGTTTTTGTTTCCTCAGCCCACTGGGTTGAACGTGTGTGTAACCAGCCTTACAGGATTGGACATGCAAACACATTTGCATCTTTGAAAGTTGGGAATGCTACCACTGAAGAATCACAAATCCAAGATGATCTCTCAAGCAAAAGAGGGTAGTGTAATAATAAACATACACAGACATGCCGAGAAAATCTCCTCATTTAAATTTCACCTTCATATTGCCAAAAAGAAAATAAAGGACCAACTTTTAAGCTGGGTTCCCACCAGTGTGAATTGGATTGCGAGTTTCACCACATCCAATTCACATGTCAGGAGATTGTGACCGGCTCTCTATGGAGCTGGTTCACACATCTCCAGAGCAGCTCCAGTGTGAATTGCACAGGACCCCTGCTGTGAGCCGCTCGGTTCCTCAGTGTGAACCCAGCCTTAAATACTATGTTTATAACTGTTGTAATTTAAATTTGACTTGAATATTCAGCGGAATATGCAGTAGTTAGCTAGACCCAGGGACATATAAAATCATGGATCACATAACTAACCTATCAGGCTTAAAGCTAGCCACAAACTTTAGAAAGCAGCCATATGCCACCCCCCATATGCATTGTGCATGTCCATGGACGTACGTAACCCAACTCAAGGGCGCCCCCCATGAATGTATCCACAGCTTACTACAGGGGGGCAATAAGACAAGAGGAAGAGTGGAGAACACTGAAAAGGGAGGATAGGGATCGCTACGTGCAAAAGTACTGGACGGCAGGTAGTTATAACAGGTTTATTTCTGTAAGAAAAATAACCTTTTACAAATCGCTCTAATTAGACTAGGTGATTGGACACTGGCAAAAAAATGTAAAGAAAATAATGCTGCTATGATATCTGCTTTACAAACCACCCCCAGCTAAATATTGTAGCAAGATCATAAGAAAATAGGGGAGGGGGCCATGTCTTACAATACTCCGGAAAACAGGTTATACCGGTAAGTCAAAAATCTTGTTTTCCTAATCATACAGGACAGAACACAAGCTATTTAATCATTAAGGCTGGGGCATCTAAAAGCAGTTAAGCTGAAGGGGAGGAGAAACCAACTATGACAACAAAATCAAAAATGAAAAGAAAAGAAAATGGTCAGAAAGGCAGATTCAAAGTGGCTTGTAGCACCTTACTCTTGCATCAGAGGAGTCCTGAACATTCACCTGGTAGAATTTAAAGCTCCCCTTTTCACACACAAAAAAAAAAAAAAAGGTACCTCCTACACCCCTTCACTCAACCCCCGCTTCACTTACCTCCATGGGCGATTAGATGTCACTACAAGTGCAGAGGTCTTCCAGGTAGGATCCGAACAATTCTGATCCGTCCTGGAAGACGTAAGGAGACCGATTACTTTGACTGATCTTTAGGAGGAAAGGAAACTTTGCCCTTGTGAAACACAAAGAAATGCTCCTTACAGGGTGGATTGTTATTCAGAGAGGGAAATAGAGAGAAGTCTCAAAGGAAGTATGCTTCTCCCAGCAGAGAAGAGATACACCACCTAGGACTACTAGGAAACATTGAAGCCAGCACTGAGCAAGAAGTGTTATGGGGGGGGACGTCCCTCCAGTCTTCTTTACCTGCCAGTGTCTGATCATTTGACAGTAGCTGCATATACAATATAACCTAGTTGTAATGATTTAGAGCCTGTGTTCTACTATACAACTAGGAAATCACTAATGCCGCATACACACGAGCAGACTTCTCATCGGACTGAACTCCAAAGGACTTTGGCGTGATCGTGTGTAGGCAAGTCCGTTCCGGTGGAACTCCGTCAAAGTCCGATTGTTTAGAATGCGATGACGACTAGAAAAAGGAAGTTCAATAGCCAGTAGCTGCCCTTTGCGTCGTTTTTGGTCCGTCAGAACAGCATACAGACAAACGTTTTTCTCGATAGAACATGTTTCAAATCTTTCTGCCAGAACCAGTTCCTATTTCTAGGTCTGCCAGAATTTTAGAAAGAAAAAAGGAAAAAAAAAAAAAAAAAAAAAGTCAAAAGTCAAATGAAGCTCACACACGATCAGAATGTCCGACAGAATGATTCCGTCTGACCTTTTCTGCCAGAAAGTCCAGTCATGTGTACAGGGCATAAGAAAATGTTTTTAAAAAAATCACTAAAACCTGTTCATGTGGCCACTTGTGCTGGCTTTAAAAGTATGGGTTTTTGTTTTTTTATTCACACCTACCTAGGTGAATGCAGCATCGCTCTGATGCTGCATCTTTCCCCCGGCATCTCTACACTGAGAACCGAGCGATTGAACACAGTTGATCTCTTGGTTCTCAAAGCTCCGTGACCAGAGAGCTGCTGTCAGTCACAGCTCTCTGTCCCGCCACGCTCAATGGAGCGCTGAGCTGTGGAGGGGGTGGGAGCGGCTGGTTTAGGATCTCAGTGGCCTGCCAAGATGCTGAGCCCTGTGTCGGTCCAGGGATCTAGGCACATCCTGACTTCATGATCGTGATGACGCCGAGCCTGGACCGACTGACATCAGCAGAGAGGACTTTCAGCCCGCTCTCTGCTGAAAATGGGTCACAGGTGTGCAAAACGGACTGAACTCCTGTGATACATAAGAGACGTACAGCCAAACGAGCTGGTGTGGCTGGTGCAATACTCTGCTGCTGAGCTTGCGGAGGGCTAGCCTGGGGCTGTGGGATCTAAATGGTTATGAGATTACACATTCAAAACAAATCCGCTCTGAAAAGTAATTTAATTGATAGACGGGTTCTCTTGAAACAAGAACGCACATCATGCTGAAGCTTGAGAGAAGTAAATCCTTTGAGACAGTATCCCGCGAAACTACTTTGGGCAAAGAGATCCTGCCTCTCATAAGGAAGCTGATCTTCTTCCAGGCCTCCACCTATTGAAGCAGCACAGCAGTAAATGACTAGGTCTTATTGGTTCTTTTTAGTCCATTGCACAGAGAACAGCAGCTTACAGTACAGAATGCATTGCCTGCAAGCCAAAATCTACTTCTCCTTTGAATGACAATGACCGTTAAAGTCCCACTCCGGGAATTAACACTGTATATTTGGAGATGGCCAAGAGCAAAAGATGATATTTTAGGTTAGCACACAGATTTTATTTTTTTTATTTTTTTTTATATAGTTTTTTTTTTTTTTTTTAACTAGTTTAATTTTAATGTCATAGCACTCTGCCACCCACTGCAGCAGTGCTGCGTTTGGGGAGGTAATATGCACCCGCACTCTGGCCGTCAATTTCTGGCAAACACTAAGCACAGTGGCCTATTGCTGACACACACGTTTTTAATTGTGAGGGACTACTAAACATTAAAGTGTTACTAAACCCAGGACCTTGCATTCACTATACCTGGTCTTTGTAAACTGCTAAATACTTTCTCAGCAGTATATGGCAGTCTTGTGACCATCAGTGTCTGGGTAAAGCTTGTAGGAGGAGTTTATATTCTACTCTGTCCTATGAGGCTGACTCTGTGCAGATCACATGCACCCTCCCATGAAAAAAAAAAAAAAAAAAAAAACTAGCAATACACACCAAACTGAGCATGTGCAGCCTGACTTATGTGCAGGCTGTCTTATCAGGGGATAGATTGGAGATTTTGGAAGATGGGGAGGATCAGAGAAGACAGGATCAGACAGTTTTTTTTATCTTTTTCTTTTTACACAATGCAGAGGATTAACAAGCATGCTTTACTGTATAGAGTGATTTTATGGTTGTGGGTTTCGTAACACTTTAAGGAGAGCTATGCATAAAATGAGAAAACATGATGTTTACATTTACATAGAAACACCATTTTTAAAACATAACTTTCAAAGACAAGATTTAAATTATGCTTAACATACTCCTATGTATAGTAAAAAAAAAAAAAAAAAAAAACACGAAAAAAAAAAAACCAAACACCGCATTTCCTTTAATGTATTTAAAGACATGTTGTAAACAAACCAAAGTACATCATTTTAAAAACAGGCAGAGAACATCAAAGTAAATACACAAGTACAGACGTTAATATGGTGCATCTGTATACCGTATAGTAATGCCAACACCGCACGCTACTGCGCATAATTCAAAGTGCCCAAAAACCACACCATCACACAGAAACTATGTCAGCGACAACAGAAGGGATTGCTCTACTCCCTAATCATTCCACAATGTTCTTTTAACTCTGGAAGCTCCAGGGAAATCAAAGCTAAATGGCATAGGAATAGAATTATAGTATTTTCCAGTGTGTAAATTAATCTGAGCGCCAAATACTAATAAAACAATTAAATAAATAATGCAATGAGGTATAATTAGGCAGATACCAATAAAGTCCTACTTCTAGGATTCCACACCTAACACATTTGAAAATTACTGGCACCCTCAACTGATTCCAAGAAGTTTGTACCCAGCAGCCCTACCCATAACTCCTTTACCAAAGGCCACATTGCCGCAAAGTAATTGCCAATGTAAACAGATTGCTTCCCAAGTTACAGAAAGAGACTAACATTTAATAGTTGCCCAGGTAACAATGTGAGATGTAATGTCAAGGCTGGTACTTTGATGAAGCCATGGCTCAGCCGCCTGTTTTTACCACCTTCTGGTCACCAGTGTCAAAGAGTCTATAGAGCTGCTAGAAAAGCAGACGAGTAGAAGACCAGTGCTGAGCTATGGACGCCGAATGAATGGGAGCGTGCCCACAAGGTAACCCCCTCAGGAGAGCGCTTCTCCTAGGGGGTAACCCAATGTGGGGAGGAGCCACAGAGGGACCCCAGGACGTTGTCCAAAACAAGCTGCATAGGGAAGGCATGTGTGTGATTAAAAAAAAAAAAACACAAAAAAAAACAACAACAAAAAAAACACAAAGCTTTAGAGCCGGTTCACACTGCGAGCCGCAGCGAGGCGTCTCCGACTTCCTCGCCGCGACTTGCAGGGGGGGTCAGCGGCGACTTGCAGAGGACTTCTGCATAGAAGTCAATGCAAGTCGCCCCCGAAGTCGCCCCGAAGTAGTACAGGAACCTTTTTTCTGAGTCGGAGCGACTCGAGTCGCTCCTCTCAGAACGGTTCCATTGTACTCAATGGGGACGACTTGCGGGAGCGAGGCGAGGCGAGCCGTGTCGCCTCGCCTCGCGCCGCAGTGTGAACCGGCCCTTAGGGCCGGTTCACACAGCGAGGCGCGGCGAGGCGTCTCCGACTTGCCTCGCCGCGACCTGCGGGGATCTCAGCGGCGACTTGCAGAGGACTTCTGTATAGAAGTCAATGCAAGTCGCCCCCGAAGTCGCCCAGAAGTAGTACAGGAACCTTTTTTCTGAGTCGGAGCGACTCGAGTCGCTCCTCTCAGAACGGTTCCATAGTACTGAATGGGGGCGACTTGCGGGAGCGAGGCGAGGCGAGCCGTGTCGCCTCGCATCGCCTCGCTGTGTGAACCGGCCCTTAGAGCCAATTCACACAGGAGCAACTTTGGATCCAAAAGGAAGTCGTCCCAAGTTGCCTCAAGTCGCGCAACATGATAAAATCAAAGCAAGTGAATGAGAGCCGTCTTAATGTACACTACTGAAGTCGCTCCGACTTCAGAAAAGGTTCCTGTACGACTTCAATCCGACTTCTAGGCAACTTGTACCCATTGATTTCAATAGAAGTTGTCTCAAGTCTGATCCCCTGTCTTAACTGAAGCAACTTTCCAGGAAGTAAAAATAGTTTTCTAGGCAAACCCCTCCCTCCCACACAGCTGATTATTATGTGATTGGCCACTGGTAAAGTCTCCTCTCCTGGAAGCAACTTCAAGTTGCCTTGTAAGTTGCCTCAAGTCGCGCTGTGATTCATACTCAAGTCGTGTCCAAGTTGCCTCCCAAAGTCTTGTTCAAAGTCGTGTTGCCCCTGTGTGAACGGACCCTTAGTGTCACTTTAAAATGTATTTAACTGGAAACTGTACAGATAGAAAACGGAAGATGCCATTGGTAAACTTTTTTAGAAAAGCCTAGGTGCTGGCACTATTCTGGCCCAGCGGCTACAATACTTTTTATGTTGACTCGCACCCCTCCAGATTGCACAGTTCTAGCTCTCAACCACAGGGGGTGACAGACCGCCGCATTAACAGAAAACAAAGCAGCGCTTCTCTGCAGTATGCCATATGATTTCATGCAAAAAGTTGATTTTGTTTTAGTTTAATTGATATAAGTAATTACAAAGTATAGTTCTGAAACATGGAAAAGAAACGTCCTCTGGCTGCAGCTAAATATTCTTCTATGTAGTTATGTTTGCAAGGGTTTTGGTGACCCGTTCCTTTTGCAGAAGGAGGTAAGCAATGGCTGCTTCAGGTGTTTCCCTTACAAACGGTTTTCCTTTAAGCCCTCGTTCAGATTGGATTGATTTGTTATGCGATCTGACAGACCAAATCACATGTAAAGTCAAAACCTATTGCCAACAATGGCACTGTTCCAATTGATTTGCAAAAGTAGTTCCTGCGCTACTTTTGGCGATGTTGGGTGTGACTAATAGACATCTGTGCATGAATGAAGCCGCACACGAAGTGCACTGAAATGCGGCTTTGAAATTGTACAATTTCAGATGGAGTTACACAATTTCAAAGCCACGTTCAATGTGAACGAGGGCTAAAAGCATAAAGTTGGATAGGGCTCGTCAAAGACATACCAAAAGGAGAACAACCCCAGGCCCCCACCCTTGATCATCATTTAGAGTGAACCTATTGTGCAAAAGGAAAAGCAGTGTACAGGTGACGTTTTATAAGAGGGGAGCCTTTAATGTTTTCTGGAAAACCACAGAAGCCAAGTGAAAGTTCAGGGGCTGAGACAGTTAACTACAGAGTTAATACTTCAACCAGGGTTCCGTGGAACCCTAGGGTTCCTCCAAAGGTTGCTAGGGGTTCCTTGAGCTGTGGCTGATTGACCTCCTATCTTAAGGTGTCTGCATAGTTCTGGGGTCAATGCCACTTGGTAGAGCCAGTTGCATGAAGCCAACAACCTTAAGCATCCGTAGGGATTGCATTTTGTCCACCACTGTAAGGGCTGCCTCATTCCACATGACCACAAATGTAAGGGGCATTTTTTTTTTTTTTCACTGACCACCAATGAATTGGTTTCAGTAAGGGTTCCTAGAGACTAGAAAATTATTTCAAAGGTTCCTCTGGGGTAAAAAGGTGGAGGAAGACTGCTTTAACTAGAAGAACATTACATTAGAACAAGGTTAAAAGAAAACAAAACAAAAAGGAAAAAAAAAAAAACACACACACACACACACAAAAAACAGCCAGTGTAGTGCTCCTCATTAAAAGCTACTTTTTAAGCCATTTATCATATTTTATACATCACCTTCCAGTGGGTGTTGTGTGACAAGATACCAGCCTAACACTTTCACAGGTTAAATATTAACACTTGGGATCCAAGCCTGTAACAGCAACTTTCTCCTGGACAACTTAAAACTGTGTGTAAATCAGCACAAACACACATACCGGTACTTATAAAGTAAGAGGAAAAACATATTTGCCTTCAAGCTGTGGATTATGCATTTTACATAGAAGCCAAGCCTGGAATATATGTAAACCCTTACTGATCCGACATCTACGTTGTTAAGGCACTGGGTATTAAACAATAGTCAGTTGTTTTAAATGCAATACAAATTTTCATCTTTTTCCTTTATTGTATTTCAGTGCTGCTGATCTGCCGCTACCACTGTATGACAACTTCCTATCCAGTGGCCCCATCTACTCCAGGAATGGCCGCATAATATTCCTCAGAGTGGGATTTCTGGGAGTGACAACCATGGACTATGGCTGCATAATGTGTTGAAACAGCCACTTACGATTATCTGAAAGGGTAACAAAGCAGAAGCATAACTGGAAGACAACAAACAGCGTAGTCACTTTATATAAGAAAGTGGATCAAAGGCAATGATCGTATGCCGAATGGCAGACCTTTTTCGGTCATGCCCCATCGATAGAAGCTGGTCAAACCGACTGCAGGACACGGGCCGAAAGTTGACCCGGCTGGCATCATTTGTGCATACTTGGCTTTATTCTACACCGTTATCCTATTATTGCGCATCTCAGTGTATGGGTGGATCTTATGACTCAGAATGGATCTCTGGCAGGGAACTTATGGTGCAATGCAATACTAAAATTGCTGAAAGATTGGCATACTATTAGTTTGGGCATGGAAGAAAAAAGAAAAAAAAAAAAAAAAAAAAAAAAATGACAGCCTACTCCAGACACACAAATGAGGTGGATGGAGAAATCCCCTTTAGACCCCGATCAGCTGCAGTCAACAGAGTATTCAAATGCTTTCCACAGAAATAAAAAAAATAAAAAACACAAGTGACTTCTGGCGAGCAGGGTAGCCTACATACTGACCAAATTTTGGTCAATTCCTGCAGCAACAGTGCATGAATAAAATAAAAAATATCTGCATAGGTAAAATCTATTCTACATGAATGCGCTCATATGTGAGAGCCACATAAAAGAAATAGTGATTAAAACTGGTGCATAACCTGCCAGATGTAATAGGAGAAAATCTAGATAAACATACTGTACTTTACCAGCAAAATTCTAAAGTAGTTGTAACAAGTCTAAAATATTCTTTCCAAGACTGGCAGAACATATACACACCTTGACAGGAAAGGGTGGAATGCAATTAGGGTGGCCATACGCTTTGATGACGGTCTGCCTGAGAAACCTCAAGATAGGAGCTTTTCATATTAGTGGGCCTGAGAATAGGGGTGAGACAGGGGGAAGAGTAGGGGGTGGATCTAGAAGGAAGCTCAGGAAGTGCACCACACCAAAACATGTAAAGGTTACCGCACACCACAGCAAATTGAAAAGTTTAGTAGTGGTATACACTTGTCTTACAGAGAAATATGGGAATGACAGTGGCGAGGCAAGAAATTCCCTGATATCACTAGTTTAATTGGAAGTAAAAAAAAAAAAAAAAGGCCTCTGCCTAAGTGGTGCCACTGGAAGAAAAGAATGGGGCTGCATCAACACCATTGGGTGGAAAATGCCAATGCATTAGCGGGGGGGGGGGGGGGCTTTAGGGTATGCCATTTTGTTCGTGGACAATTCCCTTGCCATCTGTGGATCGAAGGAGGGAAGCTGGGATGGAGGGCTTTGTATGATGCATTGAATTAAGGGCTGTGTGGCTATGGTGCTCTTTGGGGTTTTTTAAGGGGTTGCTCAGTTTAGATCTCCTGAACAGGGCACCCATCAAGTTCTTCCTGCCTCTCCACGGTCCATACTGGCTGCCCAGCAGACCATCATACAGAGGTTCTTAGGTGCTCCTCTCCCTGTTTTCTTGTGCCCAGATTAGGCTACCAGTAGAGGGAGAAGAGCGTAGAATCCCCTATTTCAGAAGCTAGCCTGATCTCTATTTTTGCCTGACAGAAGTGACACGTTGGTCACTCCAATCACCAGAAAACCAGGTAACTGAACCCTGTGGCTGACAAACAGTGAAAAGCTGGTATCTACAGGAAAGAGGCTGCGAGTTCCCAGATATGGAGGATGGTGAAATGAGAAGCATTTGCCACTTTACATGGACTATTTGAGCTTCAAAAAAAATGTTTTTTCCTGAAAGGGGAGTTTTTCCAGTGGCGAGATAAGATTTTCATATTCTGAATCACATCCTGACAATGGTAAACTGTAGCCTGACGGGGACATAATAATAACTATGTCCTGGTAGAAGTGAAAGGCAGAAATTACCTTAGTTAAGAATGTCATGGATCTCAACACCATGGTAGCCTCTATGCAAAACCAAAAAGAGTTTCTTGCAGGATAAGGCCCACCTGTTCAGACTTCCATCCCACAGAGGTGATTTCCACAAAAAGAAAAAGGAAAAAAAAAAACGCATACCTTCTCATGGATGAGAGTGAAAGGAGTTAAATCTTCAGTGGGTTTAAACATCAGTGTCAAAAGGAGAACCACAAAGTCACAGGGGAGCAAATGGAGTGACCCTGTATGCAAAAGACTTAGTTAAAAGAAAGGATGGCCAATGGTCTTTGAAACTTGAATTGAAAGGTGCACAAACCTGACCTTTGATAGTACTGAAAAGCGAGATGCTGGTCTAGACCCAGTTGCAAGAAGGAGATTCAATTCCATGATGAAACTCCCAGTATGCCTTCCATGACAGAGGATAGACCTTTAAAAGCGGTAGACTTCCTAGGTTTATGAATCACACAAACAGATGCCCTTGTTCCTGCCAGCGACTGCAAAGGAGGACGGCAAATCAATCCTTGGGACAGAAAACTCTGACCATCTGGAAGAGCCAATGGAGCATCCGCAAGTAATCTTACAAGGCGCTGTTCCACATTCACCTGGGCCAGTCTAGAGCAATGAGGATGACCAGATCAGATAAGGAAGCAGTTTTTGTGGAGGAAAGCGTTTTGCAGCTACGGGGGGAGATGCTTTAACACTGAATGGTGGGAAAGAAACTGTGTATGAAACCCCATCTAATAGAGGGCATCAGCTCTTAGACAGCGGTAACCCCTAATTGAGTGCCTGATGTTCAGCCTGGCTGTCCTAGAGTAAGTCTTCAGGGACAGAGCAATCACTAAGGCAGTTCCAGCAGCTTGGGACCTAAAATGCATTCTACAGCCAGCTTTAACAGAACAGAGTCTAAAAAGTACCGTACATGGAACTCGGTGCCTGAATGTCACTTCAAGGCTATCCCTGCAGCATCCAGTGCTGAAGTGTCAGGCTGCCATTCGAAAAGCCAGGCAGAGGATGACCAAGCTGGATAGCTGCAATTGGAGGCAAAGCTTCAGCAGAGATGTAGAAAAGAACCTTTTTGCTTGCCATTGTCCAGTCCTTTTGGTGGGAGTATAAGCAAAGGGTGAAATATTTCCAGAGCCCCTCAATGTAGGAGAAAGAAAAGTAAATACTTTGTTTATTGGGCTATTAAAGCATGGAGTACTACTAAAAATGTATAGAAACATGGCCTCATACAAGAAGAAAGGCAATGTCCCATCTTAAAACCTCAACAAGTAAAGAAATCTTCAGTAAAATGTATATGTCCCATTGAGGGGAAATAACGAGGTATATAAGAATGCAAGCAGTTCTAATCAGACGATATATTGATGTACAATTTTAACACAAAAACGTCCCAAGCTTTTTAAGATTTGAGGAACAGACTTTTACCTTTGAAAAGCTCTCAACTTGCAAAAGACCAGAAACAATTTTCAGTAATGAGGAAAACACAAAATCCCTTCAAATCAAACTAAAAAGAAACCTGGAAATCAGTTGACTTCCTCTCCTCAAGTGTCCAAAATGTTAGAATTAAGTGTTAATCCTTTCTGGATTCAGAACATACCACAGTACAGAAAGAATATTTTGATCTGGGGTCCAGTAAGGAGGTACTGTCCAAAAACTCTGTCATATTACCACTCTAAGCACACAAACTTCTCTTTAATGAATCATTTTACCCAAACCAGCGCTAGCAATATCTTAATGCCCGATATTATCTTCAGTGCCAAAAAGCAAGCAGGCCACTTCATACACAAAATAAAGAGCACTTATTAAAAGTTTCAGAGAGAGCGGTTACTGCATATTTTATACTCCAATAAAACTGTATAGAATATATGAATAGGCTTTTTCTCAAACAGCAAAACCACGTTGATAAGCATTTTATACCATATAGGAAAGACATTCATATAAATTTGTAACTGGGCACACAGTCTACCATGCTGGCTGCATGGATCATTGATGCTTATTCACAAGGGAAAGCCTGTGCCATTAAAAAATGTGTGACCACGTAAGGGTGGGATTATGCATATGAATGTGCACCCGACTGCTGCCCTGGCTGAGTAGTAAAAAAGCCGTAGTCTTGTGAATTTTTACCTCCCTTAAAAGCAGAAGCTCAGATATATACATATACACCACACATCCTGCATCATCATCCTAAGGGCATAAGTTCAGCAATATGCTTCTCCTGGAGCATTGGGCACCCTTTCATGCTACATTAAGGCAATCCATCATGGGGGGCACCCCCTACCCAATATGCATTTTTTTTTCTGTGCATTGCCACTACTAAAACAGTATGTTAGGGAGCCATTGAAAATAACTGAGGTCCGATAAGGACTGTGCAAAGCAATAGAGCTTTGACTGGATCAAAGAGTGTCTGTAGCAGATATAATTGGATATTAATATTTAAGCCTTGTTCACATAGGGTGTATGAATCCATGCCCAGTGTGGGAGCGGTGTATATCCGCAAGGGGATGCACAAGTTTTCCAAACAACTTCATGCAGGCAGTCAGTGCTACAGCTTTCAATACGCCTTGTGTGAATTAATCCTTGTAAGTAAAAAAAAAAAAAAAAAAAAAAACACCAAAAGATTGCCGATACACAAAATATCTGATTGCCTTAGGAGGCCAGGAAGCCTCCCCATGGTTAGGACCATTTGGACCATGCTCAGTAAAAGGGCTGGTTTTAATGTTTTGCCTTCCTCTGATCAACTGTGGTTATAGGGTTTTTTTTGTTTTTTTTTTAATGAACTAAGGTTTTCTATTTTCACTACCCAGGAAATCACCAATCAATTCAAAGATAAGACTGATACAAAATTCATGATGAGATCCCCAATGGTCAGATATTATACAGGATTTATATAGTGCCAACAGTTTGAACTGCGCTTTAAAAGCATAACATCTCCCCCACCTAACACTTCAAGTTTACAGGTACACTCAATACTTCTCTCAATTAGCCTTGCCCCTATAGACAATGGCTGCCATTTTATTTTTTTCATGCCCACCTAACCACCTGCTCCCTGTTCCGTCGCAAATACTATTCACCCACTGGCTCTATCCTACACGCTCCAACTCACATCTTCAATCTCTACCTCTCTTCTGGCTTGTTCCCCCCCAACTATCTAAACCATGCACTAGTTAGCCCCATACTGAAAAAGCCCTCATTGATTGGATCCAACCAATCTGAACAACCTCAACCCATTTTCCTGCTCCCCTTTGCCTCAAAATTTCTTGAAAATCTGGTCCACATCTGACTGAACTACCACCTCACTGAGAATAACCTCCTTGAGCCTTTCTGTCTGGATTTTGCCCTCAAACACTCCACAGAAACTACTCTCATAAGAATCAAAACACGACTAACAGCTAAAACCAACAGTCTTTAGCTTTACTCCTACTCCTGGACCTCTCTGATGCCTTTAATACAGTTGACTACCTCCTCGTCCCCAAAAAAACTCCAATCCTTTGATCTCTGTGAAGGTACTTTTTGTTGGTTGTCATCCTACCCATCGCACCTTAGCTTCAGTGTCACTTACAATTCTACCTACTCCCCTCTTCCTCTACTCAGCACAGGGCTTGGAAGCCAGCAGCAATCACTGTAGTAGCAGTATCTACCTACAGTAATTTCCAGCTTCCACAAGTAACAGCCAAGTATGGGATTTGCATAGATAGATTGGACCAAGCAGAACCAAATGTAACTAAGCAAAAATTGC
Source organism: Lithobates pipiens (assembly GCF_037356315.1). Classification (NCBI taxonomy): domain Eukaryota; kingdom Metazoa; phylum Chordata; class Amphibia; order Anura; family Ranidae; genus Lithobates; species Lithobates pipiens. The sequence goes on along the minus strand of NW_027507787.1, from coordinate 60,692,147 downwards.
CATAACTAAAATTCAGCTTTAAATAGTCCAATAGAGTGAGCTCCCTTTACCATATATATGGACTCTAAATTTCTCCAATCTGACGTTACGGGCATCCCTAGGTGGTCTTCTCCAATACTAGATTTATTGCACTTGGAAATACATAGTTTCCCCTCTACCTCCAGAATCATTCTAATTCACCTTCTATGTGCTACCAAATAGTACACTGCTAGGCTGTTGGACACTACAACAACCAAGCTTTCCTTAATAACATTAAAGATCTGAACCTACAATCGGGACTGCTTTTCGGGTCTCCGTACAGCCTACCTGACAGGGTCCCCCCTTTCCCCAGCCAGGGTGAGTGTGTGGGTGCAGGTGTATGGCCCTGAACACTGCTCTAACCACATGGATAAACCTTGCATTCACATGGCCAGAGTGCCTGTGTGAATGAGCCCTTAAGAGGTCATAAAGGTTCCTTTTTTTGACTTTTTAAAATAAAAAACATCATGTCATACTTACTTCCTCTGTGCAAGGGTTTTGCAGAGCAGCCCTGATCCTTCTTTTCTGAAGCCCCTCAGTGGTGCTCCTGACTCCTCCTTTTCTCGAGTGCCCCCACAGAGAGCTGCATTCCACAGGGGCTTTTGTGCGGACACGCTCCCAAGTCCAGCTGCTGCGTCCATTAATAGACAGCCCCATCCCACATGACTCCTGTGTCACTGGATTTGACTGACAGCAGCAGGAGCCAATGGCTGGGGCTGCTGTGCTTGTCCCAGTCACTGGAATGATCGGATTCAGGTAAGAAAAAGGTGGGCTCTGGCGGGCTGCTGCACTACAGAAGGTTTTACACCTGAATGCATTAAGGTGAAAAACCCTTGAGGGTTTACAACCCCTTTAACTTTTTTTTTTTTTACCGTGGAGGGTCGGGGGTAAGGTGCTTTGGTGAATTATCTGGGGTATAAATGCACTCGACGTTTAACTTTTGAGACAGAAAGACACAGATCCACAATCCTTTCACTGCATCCTCATTGTCTGCGTTCAGGGCTGTGCATCTCCATAGATGTCAGATTGGGAGCAGCGTCTGTGTCCATGCAGCCACTATGTCACAATTGACATCATTGAGACTACCTGTGCATCCCTGTGTGGGTAAACATGTCAAACGGGTGAACGCTTTCGTACACCCCGTGTGAATGAGGCCTAAGGCCCCTTTTACAGACCGATCCTGTCCGCCTGTCCATTTTTCAGGCAGACCCAATTGGACCACCCATCACTCTCTATGGAGAAACAGATCGCCCCCCCATAGAGAAGAGCTGTCTCCCTGTCCACTCTGCATAGCGGAGCGAACATGGGTCTGTCATCTACCTGCTCAGGGAGAACAGCAGAGAGATCCCTCGCAGGACCCATGTGATGTAAAGGGGCCTTAGGGAAAAGCAGAACTTGGACTGCAAGTTTATTCATTTCAAGTCATAACAAAATATCAAACCTGAATATACAGCATTAATACAATTGTGCAGACGGGAACCAAAATATTGCTACACATTCCAAGTACAACATACACATCCAGCAATCCAATTATGAATATAGTGAAATGAGAAACACTATTTACATTTTTTTAATTTAACCAAATTATATGGAAAAACTAAAATGTAAGCAGAAGGACCAGAACAACAGGATTTAATTGAAAATTGTGGTCCCACTATACAAAACTGACACCACAGTAGTTTGCAAGATAACCGCCAACAACCTTTACAAATGGACAGGACATGTTTGAGATACCGTAATCTGTTAGAACTACATATGCAAAAACACAACATGCAGTAAATGTACAAAATACTAGGAAGCGTTGATCACCAACTAAAATAAACCAAATACCTACTACTGTTACAAATAAAGAACGCAACAGCTAGAAAAGTCCATAATGTAATGCATGTTGCTAGGTCACCACTTGAAAACCAGTTCCCAAAAGACTGCAGACAAGAGGATTTGCACAAGTTGATAAATCAATTTGACAACTGTTGCATTAAAGTAGGAATGCTAGGATAACACTCCGTCTTGACAGGGGAACAGCCACTGGGTGCAGA